>NW_020956030.1:363057-421697 GCF_003031625.1 Empidonax traillii
TGTATAAATAATACTGATAAAAATAGCTGCAACTGAATAGAAACATCACTTCATATAACTGGTTTTCATGACTACCACTTTTATGAGACACAAACGCCTTTTTTACCTATAAATAGATGTTTTAAATTAAAAATTCAAGCCAAGGCATATTAAAAGCTTAAATCCAGTGTCTTTGGTTATTATTCATTGTTGAAATAAAAAGAAACTATAGTAAAAATTTCCATTGGCTATTTTCATTCTGGCAGACCATTTACGAACCAAAGTAAAAAATACTTTGCAAGCATAAATTTTGAACTTGCATAATAATAGCCATTTTGGCATTGCTCTAGTTGCCTTGATAGAAATGCAGTTTCTTCCAATCTCCAAATTTCTTGATAGAGCAGAATAGACTTTATGGCTCAGTTCCACCTAAAGACAGCTAACTCTAAATAAACTATTCAAATTAGCAGACAGAGTATAATTGTGTTATGGACATACTCCAGTCAGACTAACTTACCTTTTGGAGAAACCAGTTCCAGTATTTCTATAATACAATTTACTGTACTTCGTAGACAAAACTAAGAGTGAGGGCCAAGGGAGAATGCAGGCACCTAAAGCAAAATATAGGCCAGTGTAAAAGCCTGGGTACAAAACAGCACTTTCATATTGGAGGCACTCACCCACAGCCCAGAAATAGGCAACAGAGAATAAAGGTTTTTAAATATATCACTGTACTTACTGTTTTCCAATTCATAGCTCTGGAAGCCCCTTGCAAAGCCATGCAGACTCTCAGTGGCTATGTTTAAACAACTAAACTGAGAAGAATTCCCAAGCACCAAAGTCCACTTACATTCTCCAAAGTGGCCTTTAATGCAGATGAAGATTCTCCCTCTTCCCTCCTGCTCCTTTTCCTCATCACCAGTGATGAAAACCTTACTTCAGAAGCACAGTTATCTTCCTAGGGCACTTAAATCTCCCTGCACATTGTATAGGAATATTAGGTGTCCAATTCTGGCCCACCACAAATCTGGGTACCCAAAAAGGGGAGTCTTTCAGTGCTTAAGCCTCAGAAGTGGACTTAGATCTTCAAGTGGTTATATTACATACATACATAGTTATATATAGTTGCAGCCAACTTCACAATCTTACTGCATCTAAAAGAAATGCTAAAAATGTGCCATACTCTGTAAAAATCAGCCTGAATGCCAATCTCAATCTAGTCATGTATAGGAGTGGCTATTTCTGAGCCAGTTAAAATAAAGCAAAGGGGCACTCCACAGTTAGAGAATAAGATAATGCCAGCCCTGCAAATATCATTCAGGTGTTTAAATTCAAATGGTTCTGATCTAGGTTCCAAAAATCATTATTAGTGAGTGTAAAGAAAAAAAAAATTAAAAATTTCAATTTATCAGGTCAATAATGCTCAAGTACATCTAGGTGAAAGCAACACTGTCAAACTTTTATGAGAGTGGTTTTCAGAAAGCCTGTCTCAAAGTACATAAAGCAAAGACATTTCAAACCAACATGCACTGATTTTTTTCCCCCTGCCAATCTCTTTTCAGGTAACCTCTTCAACACTTAAGAAATGAAAGCACATCTTATTGCAATAGTTGCTTATAGTTAATCATATTTGCTGTTTCTAAAAACATCCAACTTTGACAGAATAATTTGGACAGAGTGTCAGATTCTGCTGTATTTTGAAATACTCTTAAGGAAAATAAAGATGTTTCATCTCAAAATATCCAAGGAATTTACAAATATGATTCACAGGTGATTTTTATGGTCCTAGTTACTGGCTATACTAACAAAAATGGTAACTCAAGACTTCAAACCCTTTTGAGACTAGCCCAAAAATATTTATGAAACTTTTTGAAAGAGATGCTCAAAACCAAAAGCATTAATCTTCAACAGTATTTTACAGATCTTATAAAATCCAAATATGTACTCAAATTCAGGTTAATACTTGGCAAAATCACTTTTATAGCAGTAAATATTTGTAATAGATTCAAATTCACTCTTTCTTACAACATTCACTTAAAAATCTTGGTTTTTTGGGCTTTGCAATTGCTATGTTTTGTAAGGACTGAGAAAATGTCTCTCTTCTATATTGTTTATTATTTTTTCATTGGTTTAAGATGTTAAGATTAATCTTTTGCAAAAGATTTTAGGTAAGGTTCTATAAAATTATATTTAATTTTATGATTAACTGTAAAGTTTCAGCTTTCCAGAGGCTGTTCATGTATACATTATATATAAAAATAAAATAACCCAGACAGATTTAAAAACAAAACAAAGTCACCCAACTTCTGTGAACCAGACTAATGACATAGGTCTGGGATGTTTTTGTCCCTGTTTCTAGGCACTATGTGGTGCCAGTAAGAATACAGTATAGGCCAGTCTTAATCCAACCATGGGAAAGAAACAGCCAAAGATATATAGCCAGAACTGTTTATGAGATAAACAAAAAGTTTACTGCTTCCCACATACTAGGGAAACAGTTGGATTACACATCAGCATCTGGTTGCTCCAGACAATACTACCAGGAAGTTAATGAAATTGGAACAAGGAAATTACTATGACTCGGCACTCCATAAAAAAAAGTGTAATTTATCATCAGTAAAACAACAATGGGAACTTTGCTGATAAATTAACAAAAGAAAATAAAAAGGCTGTATTGCTGTAAAACAATAAATCTTTTTTTTTTTTTTTCCTGGATATGTTAGTTCTGTTCCAAAACCTGATGTCACCGTATATTACAAAAACGGCAACCTTGCTCTGATTAGAATTGGTGGTCTTTTTGGGTTACAAATAAGATATGAGGCAAGATGTTTATCTGAAGTTTCAAGATACTTATGACATGATATTCAAATGAAAACCCTATTAGTTTTATTCTAAACAGGTTTGATTCCACACAGACGAAGAAACCGGAATACTGCTTTCAGCATTTAGGAAAATTTCTTCCTCTCACTAAAGGCAAAATAAGTTTTTTTGTTAAAAGACTCATTTCCCAGGAATCAAACTTTGGCTGTCAGTTTGGTGACCAGCCAGGGAAAATATTCTGAAACTCTGGAATTTGATTGCCTGAAACTTCTCAACTGGGCAACCTTCACTCAACCCACATTGTCTGTGGAGTATTACAAAACTTCTCATATGAAAGTTTCTAAGAAATAATTTCCTTCAAAGGCAGAACATTTCTCTTTCAGGAATGTACTTTTCATTCTCTTTGGCCATTTCCATGGCAGATTTATTCCTGAATAAGGTTTCTCTTATGGCACTACAATGGAGTAGACTATTTCACTTCTGGCTCTTGGAGACCACTGTGGAAAGAGTGCACCTAGGTCAGCACACCCTGAGGGACAGTACTTATCCTCTACCTCTGAGCCAGCAAGATTTTCTCAGGCTGGTCCCATCCCCTCTCCTGCATCTGTGTGCCAGCAACCTGGCATGCCCATGGCCTACACAAAATTCCCTGCCTGAGTCATATCAGCAACTCCCAGCACTACTCAACAAAAGGAGGAAACTTCGGCCACGATCTGGGTTCCTTGCTCAAAAACATATTTCTTCAGCTGCCAACATGGGAGTGGGCAGCAAGAAGACACGCCACAGGATCAGGCTTCTGCCACTTGCAAATTCATTTTGTCTAAAGACAGCTTGAAGAAGATGGTGTGCCTTTCTCATGTATGGGTCTGAGAACACAGGTGTCCCATACCTAGTCAAGACCCTCCTCTAAATCGTTATGAATAGATCACAGCAGCAAGCAGAAACATAACTCTTTAGTCTGGAGGGAATAAGGGATATATATGTTGGGGTCAGAAAATTGAGTTAATGATGGATAATCTCAGTTCCCTAGGAGTTTCTATTAGAAGACAAATATAAAATTAAACGTTACTTCCTTCAGCGTAATAACAATTAAAAATCCTATTGTGTTTGTTATTTTTTTCTGTAGCAAATATATTGCCCTCCTTACTCTTGTCATCCCTGAAGAAAAGGCATTCACTGCCAGTCCTCAAACTATATCCTCGATGTCCTTAGTCATATTGAAAACACATAGCAGTAGACAGGACAGTCTCTTCCTCCAAGCAACCCCTGCTCTAAAATCAGGCCCACCCAGAGTCAGGCCTGTGTTGTTTTGCACTATAACAGACTCCAGAAGAAGCAGCCAACGTTACAAAAACGCTGGTCTTCTTTAAAGACCCTCCAAAGATATTCCCTAAATTAAAGATGTTGCAGCACCTACAGTCCTTGGCTCTAAGCAGCATAGAACAACACTAAAGACACAACATGTGTCCCTTGGGGCTGACCCTCAAATCAAGGTGAATGAGACCTCTTTTTCTGATTGTACAACTGCCCACAAGGGATATTCCAGGGGGAAAATGGCACTCTCAAAGCTGCAGACTTGTGTTTGGCCTCTACTTACGTCCAGCATATGTTCCCCAAAATTGAGCTCAGGGGCTCTTGGGAGAAGCTGGGCTGTGGGGAAGCTTGCTTCAGAGATGGCATGCAGTTTGTCAGAGCTCTTTTCTCAGACAGTTGTCAGTATGGAAAGTAAGCTGTCATCAGATCATTTGGCAAGCCAGTGCATTTTACTAATCTGGCAGAAAAATACAGCAGAAGAAAACTTGACTAGCTTCCTGCCAGACTAGTAAGACGAATTTGTCTTACTGCAAAAGCTGACACAGAGGAATGGGTGGAAACATATGGCTAGGAATCGGAGCAGGGGTACAAAAGAATACAGAGAAAAGATTGGGACTTCCAGTTTTCTTGGCAACAATTACATTGGCCACTTACCGACACCCTGGCTACTCACTCGGTTCACAAGATGGTAAGAATTTTAGAGAATTTAGTTTATAAATGGCAAAGGGCAGGAAGATGAGCAACATTTCAGTGAGCCACCAAAGTTCAAGGGCTTGGCCCTGGCCCTTCTCAAGTCAGTGAGCGCCACAGCTACAGTCTTCTCCTTGTGGTTAGGCTGACTCCCTGCCTATCTCATCAGAAACCCACTGCAGTGTTTCAAAAACAATAGACAATCAGAGGAGTGCTCAAATATTGGATTAAAAACATACAACTGCAGATAAAGGAAAAAAAAAAAAACCACAGCAGGGTACAAGTGCCTGCAGCATTTGAAGCTACAGCTCTGGAGAAATACATTGCCTCATTATGAAAAATGTTGCTTATTGGCAAACTTTTACCAACATTTTGTCCCTCCATAAAATTAGTACCCTGTGACTGCTCCCACTGAAACAGCAAGAATTTCCACTGTATAAAAGGCATGTATAAGTCATTACACGATTTAAGTAATAGATATGAAACTCTCCAGCCTGACAAATACAAACGGTAGTATTGTAACAACCCAGGAACTGTACTAAAAATTAAACAATGCCTTTGGACTTTAAAGATAAGACATAGAATAGGTTAGCAAACCACACAGCTGATGAAAACAGTAGTGAATTGAAGACTTGAACAAAAAGCATGAAAAGGAAGAACATCTGCAATATTTAACTCCTGGAGGAAACAGAGGACAAATATTCCTGTTTCTTTAGCTGCAGTCTATATCCCCACAACAGTTAAGTTAAAATTGAATGCATCTAGGAGGTAGTACAGCCCAGCAGGAGAAGTGTACAGAAGCCAAGGATAATCATATGCAATTTTGTAACCCCCCGGGCAAAACACTAATTCTATAGTTATATGAAACAGAGAGGACCAGTTGGGGATTTTTAATCTTTCAGAGAGAAATATAAAGTATCCTTATTATTGAGAATGCTTTGCTGACACTTGTTACACATACACT
This sequence comes from Empidonax traillii, assembly GCF_003031625.1. NCBI lineage: Eukaryota > Metazoa > Chordata > Aves > Passeriformes > Tyrannidae > Empidonax > Empidonax traillii. The sequence goes on from NW_020956030.1 coordinate 368,825, forward strand.
CACACACATTAAAGGTAAGACAAGCCACACCATTTATTTAGATTGATTTCCTGCTTAAATTAATAAAGTTTCTTAACAGCTATCTCTTCAGCAAATTCCTAACCTCAACCATAAGAAAGACATCCATCACATTGTAAACATTTCAAGGGATGGAGGTATATTGCTAAATAAAGGCAAGCTAAGGAGGGAGCCCAGGCATGAGACTTGACCATATCTGTTGCTTAACTGTTATTTCAGTCCCTGCTCTGTTTTGGGCTGCTCTAACCAATGATGTTCAGAACAATACCACAAAATCCATACAAGAGAGATTGGAACAAATATTAGGCTGATTAAAATACAGCAGACCTCGTCCTGTACTGCTAGCTAAGGAAGGCTCCATGCTGTATATTTATATCCAGATGATGTTAAAGTAATGTGAAACTTAAAGGACATTTCAAGTTCAACATCTCAGTCTTACATTGCACACTCTGAAGCCTAAGATAAGGTCAGAAAGTCCAAGACTCCGATTCCCAAGTTAGTTCATTTGGCTAACGCAGGATTAATACAGAGCACTGTTTGCTGATCACCGTAATGAAATTACTCCACATGGGATGCTGAGCCAAAGTAATTAATGAACCTAAGAATTTCTGGACCATGAATGCCAGTGAGACATTTGACTCATGAGCAATTTTTTTCTGCAAAGGTTTTAGAGGAATGCAGATTTAAATGAATCTACATACTTTATAGAAGACCAGTGCACTCATGTGGATAATTAATCTGTAATTAGATCAATAAGGCTAAACAGACAGATAAACCAGGAATGCTGTTATGTGTCCTGTATTACTTAACCAAGCTATTGCATTTTTATCTTTATTAAATTAAAGGATTACTGCTATGGGAGGCATACAGGTATCAGAACAGGAAAAAAAGATCACTTTCCCTGATGGTGATGTAAGAGTCTTTGTTAAGGATTTATAAAAGGTCTGGCTATGTTTCTGAAGGCTTAAGGAATCATTCAGGATTATAGTAGTACAGCATGAACAATGCCACATCTGAAATAACAAAAAAGGACCTCAAGCAGCATACTATTTTGTCCAGTACCATTTGAATGGGATGAAGTAAACAAACAAAAATCAAAACAGATAAACATTTAGGGATTTGTCATTCTCATTCCATCATTCTATTAACACCGAACTTTTGACTAACAAAATATTTTGTGATCTGATAAAGCAATACTCAGTCTCATATAAAAATGTGAGCTGTTTTAGGTAGACATGAAGGTGAAAACCAATTTTTACATCTAGTTACCAAGTTTTACTCTTGCATATTTGAACACACATCAGCTTGACAAGTGTTCCAGAAGATGCATCACTATAAAATACTTCATGTTAGGAAAAGGATGCAAAAAATTGCAGCATCACCCAACCCAGCTGAGATGGACAAAAAGAAAAGCATAACGAGTTTAGATTAATAATATTTTACAGCCTGCTGTCTCTCCCACTCCATGCACAACAAGCAAAAGTTCTTGCGAAACCTCTGATAATATTCTCACATATTGATCGTGGAGACTGAATCTCTTTTCATCAGCCATTGCGTAAACTCTGCAACTAATTGGAAAGCATTTTCCCTCAATAGGAAAAGACAGTTAATTGAAAAGAATTTTCCCTTCAAATTTAGGACCTCAGAAGCACAGTAGTTTCCCCATTTACTTGTACAGAACAGAAAATGGCTTGGTAACACCTCTCCCCAGGAATAGAAGACTACAACTAAAATTTGGGAGAACAAAATATCATACCATGTAATTCTCCTGTGTTGTCAATAGCACTAAAAGATTTTGTTCTTAATGAGGCCTGCAAGAAAAGTGTGAGAAGTGGTATCTCTGAAATCCAGCATATATTCCAGTGATGAGAATTGCATCTCCTAGTCACACGTAACAGCAACCTGCTTTTGTACAAAACACAGAGAAGACAATAAGGACTCACAAATTATATATGATTACATATCTAAATGCAAATTAATTACATAATTCCTTTTAAGTTTTTAGGAAGATAGATTTCATCTTCAGAAGTTAATGTGTTTGCTAATGTAACAAACCTCAAAGTCCTCTGCAGCAAATGCTTTTATGTACAGCAAGAAAGAAATATGAGATACTTCAAATGACAGCCTGAAAAGTGCTTTAGTGCCAGGGATAATTTAGTGGTCTCTCTCAAATTCAGTTGTTGTTTAGGTCAGCGGAAGTCGTGAACCCTTAAAAAGCGAACTGTGATCAAATGAAATATATTCTCTAATAAATATACTTCTCTAATAAAACATAAGTTGTTGCAAAGCTATATTTTATATACTAATTCAATCCACCAATTAAAACTCAGGTTCCCTGAACAATAAAAAGAGTTTTCCTGAGCACAGTCCTAAGCTGCTCCTTCCCCCACTGTCTTCTATGTAACTAGGAGAATACAAAAGAGACCAATCAAACGAGATTTTTGTTTACGTTTCACCGAGAGATAGAACGTAGTGAGCCCGCACATAGTCCTTTGTCCACAGAGAACATACACTAGACTTCGTTTGATACAAATTTTAAAGTTCCTTTTAAGTTTTCACTTCTTAGAGAATGGTTGTGTTGCTATAGCTTTTGGCCTTTTGCTAACAGCAGCTTTTTTTCCTCTCACCAGAATTTGAAGCTTTTGATCTCTTTTATCTTCTGCTTGCTCATAGCCTAAGAATTGCATCTGTGACAAAGCTTGTGCTCTTAAGAGTCCATTGACTTATTGCTAGAAAACAAGGAAATAGCTTGCTTTTCACTTGAGTCCCTGTTGAGATAATACATTCTGAAGGGACACAGCCTGTGTGGAGTAATCAGAGCTATTGTTCATCAGTGTTTGAAATGCACAGTGAAAATATACAAGTGGAGGGAGATAGGGGAGTGGGTGAAAATCCAAGAGGGCTTCTACCTAAGAGAAATATACAGATAGCAACCCAAAGTAGGCTTTTCTTAAATAACATACATCAGGTAGCGCCAGGCTATGCTACAACTCAGACAACACCACATATTGGACATAAGCAGAGCAGAAAAGCAAAAAAATAAATACATTTTATTTCATTTCTGTGCTGCAGGGAAGGCAAGGCATTAGTAGCACTCTTCTTTACAATACAGAAAAACACAGCACAGCCCACCAGGCAATCCCATGGTAAGACTGGACCATGTTTTCAGACTGATTTACTAAACCCTGGTGACTCTCCCAAAACATCCTCACAAAACAAAACAAAACAAAACAAAACAAAACAAAACAAAACAAAACAAAACACACACACACACACACACACACACAAACAAACAAAACAAACAAACAAACAAAAAACCAAACAAAACAGTGCTGGCCTCCACTGTACTACTATGCTCAGAGCAGCTTCCACAGTAGCTTGGCCAGAAGACTGACATTTTCCCAGCTTCAGCTGGAAAAGGCATTCTTCACCTCAATCTTGCATCGTTGCACACACTGTGTTTCATTAATGAAGCAATGCCAGTACTTTAAATGACCAAGACCAAACTTCTTCCTACAAAAGGCCAATTGCAAAGGTGTTCTAAATATGACCTACTGGATCTCAAGAAGGTCCTCACTGCACAAGATCTGTGGTGGTACGAAATGCTTCTGATACTGCCAGTCTACTGCACCACAACAGCGTTGAGGTTGTGGTCATGCAGCTCCTTATACTGCAGCTTTCTCCTAAAGAAGTGGCTTTCCCAGAACAATTTCTTTATTTCACTTCAATAAGAGTGGAAAACTGTGTTGAAACCACATTAATGTAGCTTCTCAGCTGTGATGTGCACTCCTTTCAATTGTAAATTTTATTTTTAAAATTCTTTGAGTTGAATTATGCTCTACAAAAGTAGGCTGTCGCTATTTTTAAAGCTCATTTTTTCCCCTTTCTTTTCACGTGTTTACAGTGCTGTAGAGATTCTGTACAAACACCTAATGGGAAGAAATTATTTACATTTCACACCCGAATTCTTAATTTAATCCATTACCATGTAAGCAGTCCACACACTTCTGTCTTAAAGTTAATTATTAAGAATGGAAGTTGTGTATGTGTGTTTATATTTTACATCCCCTTCCTTATTTGTTTTTTGCAAACAGATCAAGGAAAACAAATTTATTTCCATTTGGGGAACAGCAAATTTCAACACTGGAAGGAGAGAAACCCTCTGCAAAATTCTGCCTATGTAATTTCCACAAAAAAATTAAATATTAAATGATAAAAATCATTAATTTTATTTGTTTCTGAGTTCAATGGCAAAAAAGAAAATATGAAAGCATATTAAGTCATGAATTTCAATTTCATGTTCTACATACAGTGCCATAAGGGAATAAAGATTTAAAGGTTAGTAGAGCAAGAAAGACAACCATAGCAGTATTTAAAAAATTAGCAATCTTGCCTCTGTCTCCAGAAATAAACAAAACTTAGTGTAGCATGACTGCTACCAAATGCGCTCTTTGCACTTTACATAAAGAGCTGTAAAAGAGGATAACAAAAGACCTTTCCAGTCTCCTATCCCCTCCCAAATACTAAATATTTCTTGGTGAAAGTCACTTTTACTTCTGAGTAAAGACAGGAAAACTATACAAAGAATAGTCACTTGACCCATTTTTTTAATTTCTTTTTTTTTTACAGATACATGATGTTATTTGACTTTATTTCACTTGCCAACTCCAAGAATGAGCAAATGGCAATGAGCAAAAAAATAACAGGTCACAGTTACATGGTTAATCAAAAAGCTGTCTCTGCCTATCAGTATGGACACTTCACAATTTCATCATGATTCATGGGATATTTAATATCTTTTCCTTAAAAACTTAGCCTCCAATGTTTGTGATGATACTGAACCCCTCAGGTTTAATTCTGAAGTTTCTATCCCATGAAACTTCTAAGAAACATTAAAAAAAAAACAACTCCATGCATTCAGGAGAAAACAAAACCAAACAAACAAAACCAAACAAAAAACAACCCCAAACAACAAAAAAACCACAGATGCAATATTTCTTATTTTTTTTTAAATCTTCACTTTTTAAACTTGTCCCTAATTTCTATACATTTGTAAAGGGATTCAAACCTCAGCTTAAGATGTTGCTCAAGGCAGTTGTGTAGACACAAAACCCCCACATAGCCCTCACAGGCAAAAGAAAGACAAGCAGCTGCCAGGAATAATGGTTTCCACTTACACAGCCACACATTTCCTAGGACTTCAGCAGATCTCCATCTCTGAATGAAGTAACAGTTAAATGTCCTAAGCTATGTATCAATTAAGTAATATTAAAAAATCAACCAAACAAACAAAAAAAAAAACCAAACAAACAAAAATGCTCAGAAATATTTGAATTCTAAAGGATAATTTTAGTTGTATTATAATCACAGAATCAACTAGGTTGAAAAAGACTTCTGAGATCTTCAAGTCCAGCCTCTGGCCTAATATCACCTTTTCAACTAGACCACGGCACTAAGTGCCACATCCAGTCTCTTCTTAAATACCTTCAGGGATAGTGAATCCACCACCTCCCTGGAAAGCCCATTTCAACGTCTGGTCACTCTCTCTTTAAAGGATTTCTTCCTAATGTCTAAGCTAAACCTCCCCTGGCATAGCTGAAGACTGTGCCCTCTTGCTCTAATATATTAGTCATGTAGAATACAAGCATTAAAATATATCCCAATAAACCAAAACAAATTAATTAGTCTTTGACTCTAAAGCAAGGCTATGAAATCACTATAATTTTGTATTATTACAAAACCAAAATTATTTCAGGAAAAATGCTTCATCATCTTTTCATCACCAGTGGTCCAATAGTAGCTACAACAGCCAAGCCACAGAAAGGTTTTATTTCTTGTGCAGGTTATCATATAGATATAAATGTCTCTGAAATGGCAGCCTCAGAAAAAACAAACACTCTCATTTTACATGGCTGCCAAGAACCAAGTTCTGTGTAATGAAGTTGCCCACTCTCTCGTGTTTCATATGTTCCCATGTTTACATAATTCCACAAGTCAGCATGACTCTAAAACAGATTTTATTTTTTTTTTTAAAGTTACATGCTTTATGTTATGCTTGTTAATAAAGGAAAGCATTACATAAAAGAGGGTGTTGGTTCACTGGAATAATTCTTTTTCCACCAAGGTTTGGCAGTTCAGAATACTACTGTAAGGTTACCCGAGAAAATCTGAAATTCCTGTGGCTTGACACAAGTAGTATGCTGCCAGGAAGTTTTTCCTTGCAGAGCTCTATTATTATACATATTTGCAGTCCAGCAGGGATGGATGACAGTGACTCACCCACAGTCACTGTCCTAGGGAGATGATCTCTTCTTGATGTCAATCACGGTGAAGATTCTCTCACTCTTTCACTTGCAGAAAGGCTGCAGTGGCCAAGGGAGGGCCCAGGAATGCAGTTATCACTGAGCCTCAAGAGGTCCTGCTTAAATGATGTTCATTTAGGTCTTAAATTCTGTTATAATGATGCTACTGAGACAATGTACCACAAACCCAAACTTTTCACTTAAAGGAAAATTTTACTAAACCTTATAAAAGGTCGAGTTCTAGGATTTTGGATGAGTAGTTTACTCTTCTGCTGCAACACAAAATATATTCTTTGGGTCTGAATTAGTGAAAACAGCCTCTGCCTTTCCTAAACCCAAGATAGTTGGCTTCATTTACTACTATGGCAGCCTAACCTAACTACAAATACAAGAAAGAAAAGAGATGGTTGGAGGAGCATGAGAGGAAACATTGATGCTCACAGTCACGGACAGACATTCATCTGCACCATCTCCCTCGGAACTGTATAGGATTACTCAGTCTGAGGCCTGATTTTGTACTCTTTGTAATGATGGGGATAATAGCAATAATGTGTTTGGAACAGGTAAATCCAGCATCTTAAATAGTAATGCTGGAGTCATCACTAAACTTACTGTGTTTTCCTGGAATTAGACCACAGCAGAATCACCATGGATTGCTGGCACACTTTGGTTTCTACAAGAATCTGCTCAGTAGGGGCATTCAAAATGCTGTTGTCATAGGTCTTTGCACCTGTAGAGCCTATTTACATCAGCTATAAAGACAAGCACACAGCCAACCATTTCACCTGTCTTTTTGAGACCCATCCTTTGATGAAGTTCCCCAATTTCACAAGAATTCATGTGTATTTAAAACATACATGATATAAAACAGAGTATCAGGCTGTGTTTGTTCACGGAATACATTTGCTTTCCAATGTTTTTGTGAAGCAAGACTTTGTATTTCTATTAAGTTTCATTATTATTTTCATTGCCATTGCATGAAGCACAGAAATTGGATGGGCAAAGAAAAACCTCTGATCAGGAAAAAGTCTACAGATTTTAAATAGGTTGTTGCATCTACAGACTTACTTGGCATTACAAATACACTTTGTTTCTATAAATTAAAAACTACTTCAATCCAGTCATGAAGTTATTTCTTCATCAAGGAAGTTAATAAGCTTTTCAGAGAATTGTGGATTCCAGTGTGTGGATGAATACTTATTTCTGTGACTTGTTAAATTTTTGGTAGTTCTGCTCTAACATTAATACTCTGGAGGTATTGCTTACAAGGGGTTTTATTGTACAGAGAACTGTGGCCAGCAAGTACGATGATACTCCATTTCATTTGGCAATTTTATATAGAATCTAAGTTTTTTAGATTTTTTTACCTTTTTAATCTCTTAAAATATTTTGTATCAACTACCAGCAAGTAGAGAAGAGAAGCTGGCATACTCAAGTACATTGAATTACAATGGGGTTTTTATTTACGAGGATCTAATCTTTCACCACTGTTCAGTGACAGCATCCATAAAAGCATACTCTATTTCTCTCAAAATATTTAAAAAAAAAATTTAGAGATATTAGAACTAATTTCTATTCCATTCTACTACTGTCTATTATAAGAAAGAGTTTATTTAGATTAAGAAAATTATTCTAGACTGGTTTTAGTTGGTCCAAACATCAGTCCAGTTGAGCTAACCTCAATTTTTTTTCCCTCACAAAGATGTGTCTTTAATCTAGCTTAATGGGCCAAGTTTAATTTTGATGGACACTGAGAATGGATGTCAGATAGGTGAATCAAGGAGAGGGAAAAAAATGTCCTAGATTTTAGCTTGGAAAAAGGTCTAAGATAATACTGCAATGCCATATCTGAACTTGGACTACCTTCAAAGGTATTTCCTAGTAGATTAGTAGACCTAATTGAAAATTTATTCTCAGACTCTTAACACTTAAAATAGCTATTTGTTTACAGATCACTGGCAGGATGGTGCCAAGCAGTCAATAATATGCAAATACACTTCTGTGGAATAATATATGTTAAATAAGACATGGTGCACAGTACCATGTGTTACTTTCTAATTAAGACAGAAAAATATAAAAAACCCTCCAAAAATCACAGGTCAACAGTATACATTGAAAACTTTCTTTTTAATGCAGAACTCTTTCTTAACCAATTCCTGCACCGCTACAGGAATGTAATAAGGCACCTGAAGCCATAGAAACATTTATGATCTCCCATAAAACTTAAAAATGAACACACTGATTTGTCTCAAAATATACAAAAATAATTGGACTGAGAATATACATGCCAGGTTCCCCCTTGGGGAAAAAAATAAAAGTAGGGATTCCTACTATTACAAAATAATGAAAATGAAGGTTCATAATGGAAATGCTGATCAACTATTTACTTCACCCGTGCTAGCTAGACACATAAATGCTCTCAGACAGTCTGTAAAAAAATAAAGCTTTCTTTAACAAACTCTGCTTCCATAACCAAAAATGAGTGACCACCTTCCCCAGCTTTCTAGATCACTACAGATATAAGCATAGAAATGCCTATCTTGCAAATTTCCTGAAACCCCAGAATAGTTTTGAAGTAGGAATTATTGTAAGTCATGAGTGAAGATGTATTATAAGAAGTGCTATTGAAGCAGGAATTACACTCTTTACTTTTTTATTATTATTATTTGTTATGAGACCATCCTTTGAAGATGTTGCCAAGGGCAAAATATAATTGCAAAGTTAATCTCCTCTTTTCAGGGCAAATCAAAGGCGTTTCAGATTATCTATCCAATACAAGCTGGGGAAAGAGCAACCTAATCATATCAAGCATGGTTTACATTACAGTTTAACAAAAAGTACTGTCCAACACTTCCAGAAATTAGTCAGATGTTTGGGTACAGTAGTTTCTGTACAGCAGTAGGCCAGGGCCAAATATGAAATGAAACTCATCATTAATGTAAAATACCTTTAGCCTATGATACTCTTAAGACTTTTTCATTAGGTCCTTTCAACAGGGAATCAAACAGCTTGTGATTCACGTTTTTGCTTTTTCTGGGAGTGGTTCCCAGTATAGTAATCTTTGCCAATGAGACCAAATCGGAGACTTTAGGAGCATGTTCCAGATTTAGTGCCATGATTCAAGCTACCATCTGGTTTTAAAGGGGAAAACCCTTCTCTGTGGAACTATTAACCTGACATGTCTCCAGTCTAGACTAATAATTATGTTAAGGACTGAGTGAGTCCATTATCCACATAGAATGGGTGGAGGCTCTGATAAACCAGTAATAATAGGCGTCAGACTAGTCACCAAGGATTGTTCTTACTTACTTTCTTTCTTATAAAAGAGAACTTTGGCCTCATTCAAGAATTCTGCTTCCATTGGGACTGACAAAGAGTGTGCTTCCATCAAAGGCAAGTGACTGCATTTAGTGAAGTGCCCATAAAACAGGAAATGGAATGTTTTCCAACAAAGCTTGACCCATTCCTGTAGATTTTTGTCAACATTGCTTTTGTTCAAAATGGGAAGCAGGGTTCCTCTAATTGTACCATTCCAATTCTTCTCATTGCAGCCTTTTATATATTCTAATGGACACATTCATTTAATATACAATTTGAAAAAAGCGCAAAAGCAAAACAAGTGTTGAGAACTGGAAAGAAACTGGTGACCTTCAGTAGAAAACAAATAATGCACAGTTCACATTCACAGGGTGACCATTCTGAAATGCGAGTTCCCTAGGCCCTTTTTCAGCAGCAGGCCTAGCACAGGAGCAGCTTCACTAAGAACACCACGCAAAGAACTTTTGGCAGGAATCACTTGCACCAACCTCACCGGGCGCGTGGGAGTGGGGGATGTGCTCTTGGGTGCCATCTCCTGGTACTGGGACTGTCCACTGGCTGTGCCAGAAGCCCCACTGTGTGCAAAGCGCTCATGTCCGAGCACACAGGTACATACATGTGTGTTTAGCCTTTTCCCATTTTAGTCATTCTAGAGAAGGGCAATCCAAGAGAGAGTCTTTCAGATGCTGGTTTTAGAAGCACATGCTAATGTACTATTTATACAATCATGTTGGCATTCATCTTTAATGCACGTAGTTAAGGCTACTGTCCAATATCCACAAGCACGAGTGCAAATCCTTTTGCCAACCTCCGTCAGTCTATTCAGAGCTCTTTAAATGTTTTTTCCAATTCAAAAGTTAACCAAAGTATCTAGTTACGGAGAAAAAAACCTCTTTATCCCATCTTGAAACAGACAAGAAGAAAACAGATTTTCAAGCATACTTTAAGGTCAAAGGAAAATAAACTGTATTTAGTACTATTATAAAATATTTGAATTATTTTCTTGCCTTTTCCTTTCAAATATCTCAAACAACTGCAAGGAAACTGAGAAGCATTGTTATCACCCTTTTTCACAGAGGGAAACTAAGAGAGGATACTAAAATGTGGCTGCTTTATTTCTTACAAGTAAGAATATTATTTGTTACTGAAAAGGGAAAGAAAATATTTGAGGAATATGCACTTCTACGTGCTGTTTTTCAAATCACCATTTAAAATGGCATATTTGAACTGATTGCTTTCATATTAATTCAGGATGTTGACATTTTTAAGTAGCTGCACACAAATGTCTAATGAAAGATAAATTTACAACCTCTTTGGAAAATATTGCTGGTATCTAATTTTGCAGAACTATGTCAGAAGTAAGAACAGTTACCTTCATTTACAGTATAAATTTGTATCATAAATTAACACTACAAAATGAAGCACAATCAGTTTCATACATAGCCATATGCAAGGGGCCCAGCACAATGACCACTGAACCACTATCGGTCTTCAGCTATCAGCTTAGCTTCAGGTTTTTCTTTCAATAAAACAAATATATTTAACATTAAAATACCTAAAAAGCTACAGGCATCATCATCATCGTCATCAAGTATTATCAGAAACAGCAATTTGCATATTATGTTTCGCTCCTATGCAGCAACTAAGTTCTAAAAGATGACTATGTTTGTAACCATGATTCCGTTTTATAATGACTTTATAACAAAAAGTCTTGACAATTCAAAGTGATGTTTTTCTTTCTCTTCTGTTCTCCAAGATAACTGCTCTAACAGGAACTAACAATCCCAAAAGACCGATCCCATTTAGTGGGCAGAGATGCTCAATGTAGGTACAAAGGAGATAGAAGAAAAACTCAGACACAGTTAAAAAAAAGCAAAGATGACCCTGAAGCTCTTGAAGATACCCTAATGTGAGTAGTAACATAAGAAATGGATGTCACTGAAGCAAACAAAAAAATAATCAGGAAAGATCTAGCCATGAGCCTTTGTCTTCCTGAAGATGAAAAGCAGTGTGCTACAGTCCCCATGGAAGGGTAGTAATTGGTGTGTTGGGAACATCCAATACCCATCCAGTCCATAGCCCAGAGGACTGAGCATATGTTACACAACCTCACCCTTCCCAACAGCATTAGCTTGAACTCCTTCCAGAGTACTGCGTCTGTCACTTTCAGCATGCGCTCAGACTTGAGAAAGTGACACTTGCCATAGCACAGTGTTTTCTATGTAGCCCCCAGTGACCTGGGAACAAACCTTCCCACAGCTCACTATACACTGATAGGAAAGATAAGATCACTGAGAATGCAGAACAATTGTTTGCGCTGTGACAAAGCTAGATGGTGTCATTCAGAGAGGTTACTTTTGACTGAGGGCAGAGTTAGGGCTGTGGTCACATCATCAGGCAGGCTGGAAACACGACTAGAGCAATGTATGGCCTTCTTTTGTCAAGCTCACCACACACCTCTCCATTAATAAATAATAATGCCTGTTACAATTTGGCCTTAACAGGCTTTGCCAGTTTGAGCTTTAAATGAAATTGTACTCATTTTAAATACGGTCTTGCTGAAATACAAACATAAATATTTAATTATTTATGTATTTTTCAAGACTATACGGATCTCCTCTTGATATTGCTGAAGTTCAGGGATTTTTTAAAATTTTCTTTTTAATAACAAACTTTGTTAATTTATTTCCTGTCAGGTAAACTTGACTGTTCAAGAAAAAACATTATACTTGTCCTCCCAGTACTAATATTCCATTACTGATTCTGCCACCACCGAAAATAAGCAAAGAAAGCAACTGGCCTGTGATTTAGAAAGTCCCTTGCCTGCCATAAGCTGTGCAGCTGTAAACACAGCTCACCTGCAAGCTCTGTTCCTCATTTGCAAAGCAGAGATAATAGTTACTCCTTTCACAATAGTGTTGAGAAGTAAAACACAATAAACCTTTGGGAATACTGTGGTCATAAGAAGTAAAGCAGCAAAGGTGAAAAGCCAGGGCATATTTATTTTCATGGCAGAGCACTGCTCTCAGAGCAGTAAGGCAAACACATCCTTGTGTAACAACAGGTAGGGTTGGTTGCAAGTGAGATGCATTCAGCCCGTTGCTTTTAACATAGTATTGTTTCTGTTGCTAGCTTTTCAGGACACTGTGATCAAATAATTATTGTTTCCTTGGTTGCCAACTATTTTTCTTTTATTAGTAATACCGACCTTTGTTTATTCTTCTTCCTCCCATGGGAAATTTCAACACGCCTCCAGAAGGGATGTTGTATGACTCCTGTTAATAATGGGATCCCTCCCTTTCTTCCCAGGCAAGGCTTCTCTTTCCATTTTCCATTTTTTCCCCTCTATATTTGTAGAGAGGGACACCAAGTTGAATCTCTGCTGTGTTCACATTCATGTGATCTGAACAAGATGAACAAATCAGCAGTTCTCACACATTTGCCTAGGAGACGTACAGCTGAAGAGAATTCATCTCAAACACCATTTCTTCTAAAGTGTTTGACATTCATTCTGGCAACATTAGCAACAGACCATATAGAAAAGTAGTGTATATATATATATATATGTATATAGTACGTATACGTTTTTGAGGGTTTTTTTTTTCCCTTAATGCTGTGAGTGTTCTCTTGGATTTTGCATCCTTCATTTCTTGGCTCTTTTGCTCTTAATTTCCTATTTGTTTTCCCACCATGCTCTCCCCTTTCTCACCAATGCATGCATTTTACTATCCGTACCCAATACTGCTCACTCACAGCCTATTTCTTGGTGTGACTTTCTATGCTTTAGTTACTCCTCACCACCAGTGCCCCCCCCTCCCCAGACACTTGATCGTCTTCTTTCAGATACGTAGTTTATTTTGCCTTCTTCTCATGAACTACTACCCTTTGTCCTAGAAAATCCTTTTCTTTCACTAGGTCGTCATGTACTTCTGTCATTCTCACTCGTAGCCCCCAAGCTCCACTACTGGCAGCTCCTGCTGATGACAGATGTCTCACAATCAGCTGCAAGCCTGCTCTTGGCTTCAAGCCTGAGGGAAGCTCCAGACTTTTTTTCACACTTGCTCTTTGCAGTAGCACTTTTATACAGATGCAGCAAAGTCACCTTTTCTTGAAGTACAGCTTCTTAGAGAATTCCAGGTCTCTCTGCACCACCAAGACTGAATAACTGTAGAAACAGCCTGAAAAAAATTGCAGACAATGCTATCCAGCAGGGTGAGTAAGTATGGATGGCATTTTGCCCTGGAAGTCCTGTTTCGAGCAGTCAGAGCATGTCAGTGCATTATTCCATTACCTAATATACACAGCAGGAGCTCCAGAACTGTGTGCAGATGAACCTTTATCATAACAACCTAAGATATATACATCCTCCCCCACCATCTAATGCAATACTTTCATCTCTTCCCATGTCTCCTGTACCATTCAACCTCAGTATTATCTTCCCCTCCTCATTTCTTCCACTTACCTTTGGCCAGCCTTAAAGCATACATAATTGTCTAACACGGAGCTAAATGAAGAGAATCTAGGGTGTGCTAAGTCATCAAGCAACCAGCAGGAAAGACTACAAAGTCAGATTAGCTAGATATTCCAATGTTGTACACATTTAGATTGGCTTGGTGCCTATCAGATGCTGGCAGCCAAAAACCACAGTCTTGTAACCTGCAAAAAAAAGTCTTAAGGGGCTATGTCTGTACAGATCCAATGTACAAACTAATGGTATCAACTTCTGGCCTGCTTTTTCTGCTGTATCTATGTGCTCCTGAGCAAAGAAACCCAAAGCAAAGGACTTGCTAACTCAGCTCTACGTGATGCTACTGCATTGGCAAGTAGCACTTTGCAATAAAAAGTCTGTGAACTAAGGCAGCAGCTGCTGAGAACCAGATGTCCACGCAACCTGCGTTTGGCAAGAGCTTTACTTTCCATTAGCTGTGGCCTAGTCCTGCAGACTAAGCCCTAATTGCAGACAGAGTTCTAGAACACATCATCCAATTTCACAGAAACACAGAATGGTTCAGGCTGAAAGGGATCTCTGGAGGTCATCTTCTCTGACCTGTCCTGTTCAAGCAGGGCCAGAATTCTGGTTGCCCAGAATATCTCCAAGTATGAAGACTCTAAAACCTCCCTGGATAACCTGTGTCAGTGCTGGGTCACCCTCACAGTAAAAAAACTGTTTACATTCAAACAGAACATACCGTATTTCAGTTTTTATTTCAGACTTAGTCTTATCAAAAAATTATCCAGGTTACATGTTTTGAGACCACTCCAAATGCAATCAAATGGATGTTTGAGAGATTTGCTTCAGCAGCAAAAACATAAGTCTTTATTCCTAGCTGAAATGTTATTGTAGATTTATTCAGTTTCATCTATACAACTGTGTTCTGCCACTCTTATTCACAATCAGGAGCGCCTGACTTTAAAAAGTGGTGTTTGACACCGTATTTCTTCAAATGTTTTAACGTAGTATGGGGAGTATTTTCTTCTTCCCTTAGCTGCTTCCAAAAACAGGACACAAAGCAAAATACAGAGAACTCTCCAAGCACGAATATACCACCACACTATGCATTGTGATGATTTAAATAGTTGAAGTATATGTTTCATCCATTCAAAAGTTGGTAATAATAAAAATAAGAGATGAAGAAAGGTTGATGTATTCCCTTCCATTTGTTTCCCACGTTACAGAGATTATATCCCAAGAATTTGCAAAGCCACAATTAGCATCTGTGATAGAAACCCGAAAACAACTTTACCAAGATTCATCAAGACAGCCCTGCTCCAGTACTGCTGAAGTCACGGTTATGGTTACAGCTCTGTGACAGATCATCAGCTGTGTCAAGTCACTCAGATCATTCATAAAAATACAAATCAGTCTGACCTGCAGAATTGCTATCATTGCAGTTTAAAAATTATCAAGCCGTCTGCAGACAAGTACTACTGATATAATTTAGAAATAAAAGACATAAAGAACAATAATAGAAGCAAACAATGCATGCCAAACATTTCTGGTCTTCCAAAAAGACTGAAGAGATGCTAACGAACACTCTAATGAAAACTCCCAGAATGATGCACTTCAAAATGTCTGTTTTCTCTCTAGTATTTTATTTCTCTTCAGATCAGTAAGAAAGACCTCTACAAGTACAGACTCTGAGCTTTTGCCATTTTAGTGAGATTTTCTCAAAAATAAAAAAGTTGAAAAGCTTCTGTTAAAATGAAACTGTACAATAAAATTGCATCATGCCCAAAAGCTTTATTCCTTCAACCTTTAACCTAACAAGTCAAGGAAATTAATTAATTAATCAGCTTGCAAAATGAAGTGTTACTTTTGTGAATACAAGAGGCAGAATTTGGCACTCAGAAGACTTCCTGCTAAACTGGCTTGCTCATGTAGACAGAATATTTGTCTTACACTTTTCAACAAAACATAACTGCTGTTTTCTGCCCATTAACATGTACAAGTTTTAATTTTAAAGTTCATCAATTTGCATGGTAGTAAGAAAAAAAGAAAAAGGTTTAATCTGACCTTTTTTTGATAAAATTTTAACAAAATAGCTGTTAACATTCAAAAATGCTTCGGGGTAAATTCCCATAAATTGTGGTAGCATTAATTTAATTTTTAAGTGTAGGTAGGATGGTTTTCCCATACCTGGAACCTTGTTTTTATCATAAACAAGTTGCTTCTTGATGACTTCAAAAAAAAAAAAAAAAGTAATCATCCCTAGTCATTTTCATACAGAAAAAGTGGTACCACTAGAGATATTAGTGTGTATAAAGAAATAGGGGGGGAAATTCTGGTTACAAATAAAATACGCAAAATGTTCTGGATATAAAATGACCACAGCCAGTATTTAAATCAAATAGTTTTCTTTTTTCAAAATTAAGCAAGACTTAGGAATTCATAAAATACACATGCTAACTAGGAGTCACCAAGCCAAGAGGAAATTTTGTACAGGGAGGTGTGGCTGTTGCCCTGTTAAAGCCAAGGCGTCTGAGTCAGCACCACAAAGGTGGCATCTTCATCTATTCAGGAGCCAAAAATTGGGAGTCCTTTCCTGAGGCAGTGCCTAAAGTAGCCTTTGAAGAACAGAACACTACTCACCCCTTTTGAAATGCAGCTGCCGTGGGAGGGGGTATGTTATGCAACACCCAAGCAGTTATAACACCTGCCAAGTTTTGTGCTCTAGCTTTCAAGATTAGCTGTCTCTTTTCTCATGATTATGTAATAAAATTCAAAACTAGTCTTTTGACTAGATTTAAATCCAGAGTAACTTGCTCCCCACATCTAGAGTACCACAGATACTAGGTTACAACCATGTTGCCTCCTGCCTCTGAACATTTAGTTCCTCTTTTAGTGAGATCTGTGAGGACACAGAGGGGGACTTTGCCCTTAGCTCCCTCCTCACCATCCTCCAGCCTAGACCCTGGCCTGGTGATTACCATATGGTCATGGGAAGGAAGAGACATTGATATGAATGAGGACACACCTGAATCCCATTTTCCTGCTTGTCCAACTAGTCTAACCACTATGCTAACCACTGAATCATGAGCAACCTGGTTTTGAATAACAGTGTTCATTGCTACTCTGGTTTGTTTTGTTCACGGTTTTGTGAGGTTTTTTGTTTGGTTTTTGTTTTGGTTTGGTTTTTTGTTTGTTTGTTTATTTTGTTGTTTTGTTTTTTTTTTTTAAGTAACTATCCAAGTATCCACATTAGATCAGTCCATCATGAGGCTTAGATGACACCTCAGCCCATTTCCGATTGGCTTAAGTCCCTAATTACACATATCAACACTACAATTGGCATGAAGTCCTTCAGATAAATGAGAATATGCTTACAGAGTAAAAGTAGCTCAATGACTACGCAGCTGATGACAAGAGTTGGTTAGACTTTTATTACTGTAAGTCTTAAATTAAACAAGTCGTAGGTCCATAAATAAATACTTATTTGAGATCTTAAATCTGCATATTTCATATAGTATCAATGATTTTGAAAAAAAATATTGTGAGAAAAAGGCATAATGATTCACTATGTATCATTACAGTTCGCAGATCACTGTCTCAAGCTGTGGTCAAAACTTTAATTCACCACTTCTAATAGCATTCAAGAGCTTTTGTTTAGGACCTAAATAGATTAGGCAAGGTGACCAAGGCAAGCGAATGAACATTCCTTTTCCTTCTTCTATGTAGAAAGAAGAAAGTAGTCCAAACATTAAAAAAGTGGTTAGTGGGCTTACATAAAACAAAAATCATAAAATGTCCTCTGACATTGATAACTAATGTAATATTTAAATTATCACTTTGATCATGATTTGGCCATTTTATTTATTTTCTAAAAATAAGTCCACATGGAAAAGCAAATAGATATTGTTTTAAATTAATTTGATTATCATATATCCAAACACTAGTCCTGGTAACTCAAGCTCTGTCTTTTTGCATATCCAAATTACAAAACACTTCCAACAGCATTCTGTGCAGTACTTCTCATTTCCAAGTACATGATTATCAACTGAACATACAGAAAAGAGGAAAATGGTTATTTTAGCTAATAACTAAACTTATGCATACAATCTACTCAGCATTTCTATACAGGTACAATGTGAAAAGCCTTTTCATTTATTTAATTTCTCATTTTACAGGGTTTCCTCTCCACTCTTTCAATTAAACTTTTTTTCCCCTTTTCAACAGTCCTTTGCAGTAGCAGTTTTAATGACTTATTCTCTCAAGCCTTAGAAAAGATATTTCCCTGTCTGTCAGCTGTTCCAGGCTCCTGCCATGTTTTCCTCACAACTGTTCTGCCAGTCTCCTGGATAGTTCATCTCCCTACCTCTGCAGCTTAGCAGCTCAGAACTCCATGGTGTTGTTCAAAGAGAAACAAAGCACCTGACAGAAAATGCATAACGAGTAACTTTGGCATTATGTATAAAAAAAATGAAGGGAAAAAGTGACTGATACAAATTCTACATCTGTACAGCTTCTGTGATCTACAGATTCTGTGACATGAATTGCAGCACTGAATCATATTTAAAATAAATAAATTTAAAACCAAAATAAAACGAACAAACAAAAACCACACAGAAACACCAAAAAAACTAAACCAACCAAACAAAAAAACCCCTTACCTGTATTCAGTTTCTGACCTTTTAATAAACTCTGGTTGAGTTTACCAGCTTTGAAAGAACCGATACACATTTAAACCACTTTTTTCCCTTACAACAACCTATCTCTCCTGTGCTACTTCTGCCCTCTTACTACTGCGAGACAGACTACACCAGATGACAGCAAATTATATACCAAACACCTTATCCTATTATGCTCTTGCTTTCTTCCCCTGCTTACCCTCCAGAGCTATTCCACTTTAGACACATTACAAAGACCTTATATCCAGCTGTGCCACACTAGCACAACCCAAAATAATCCACTTTTAATCTCCCAAGATTCCTCTTGACCCAGCTAATGACAGAAGTGGTGGTATAAGCAAGAGCAGGTACGATCTGGAGATTATAAGAACACAGTATCTCCATGGAGGTACCTCTAAATGCCCATGGGTTGAGAGATTTCATGTGATGACAGTAGCCAAAGTAAAGGAGGGTGAGGTGCTATAATTATGGCACTATTTGGCTGTCAAATAAGGTATTTTCCAACTCTAAGGTAACCGTTTTAAGAAGCAAATTATGCATTTTAACATACTGAGATATATTAAAATGGAAAAAAAATGCAAACCCACAAGAGCGGATGGAAATTCTGTATAGCTAGCAAACTGTAAAAAACTCCCCACACGTCACATTAAACACTCAAAAATTGTAGTATTATTTAATCCAGAAAAAAATCGCATGAGCTTAAATACTTAAAACTTTAAAGTGAAACTAATAAGGGAAATTACCATCTTCTTTTTTAATTAACTGAAAACAAAAAAAATGAAATTATGTAATTATTTACTAAAACTTCCTTTTGGTACTGTAATTCCATATCAATTTTAATTACCCCTGGGGGGGGGAAAAACCCTAAATATTAATATTTCACTACTATTAAATTGGGAAATATAAGATTATAGAATTAAAAAAATACCCCAATCAAATAACTACCAAACTTCAAAGTAAAAAAGAAATCATAGATGGAAATGCTTGTCTACTAATTTTTCAGCTCTCAGGAATGTATTTTTTAAGAGGAAAAGAAGCTTTTTCCAGAAGTAACAGAATTCAGACCTCATAAATAACAAAGTGAGTGGACTAATGACCTTAACGTAGCACAAGTACTAAAAATCTTGTGCTCTTATTACTTCAGGAGCTTAAAAAAAATTAGATGCAGCAATACAATAATGAATTGGAGAAAATTATTCCATTATACCATACTATATAATTCCTTAATTCTACACAATCCACCATAATGAATTGTTCTTGTAAAATATTGCATATTGCATTTTATAGCGCTAATGAGTCAATGTAACTAAATAGGAATAAAATTCTGCAGATGAAATTGGTATTTCTTCAGGCAACCAAGCTGCTAAATACAGGTTCTGTTATAGTGATTTACCAAGGAGAAAACTCAGTTTATGGTAAATATTTAAAAAACTCATTTATACTTATGACTGCAAAATAAGTAGTTCTGCCCCTTCCCTCTGTTATATTCCAGGTCAGGTTTGGTACATCCAATATGTAACGTAGTAATAAAAAATTTATGATACATTTTTTAATCAGAACCTGTTGCACCATATGAATTTAAAAGCTTCAGTACACAATTGTAGCCAAGTTGCTACAGGAATTCTGCCAGTTAGAAACTCACCTACCCGGTCAGGGTCTAAAAGGTCTCATTATCAACTTCCTTAGTTACCTGTTGCATGAGCTTCCCAAGGCCAGGGACAAACAAGTGTGGCCAGGGTCTGTGACTCTGGAATTCCTGCCATGCTGGTTTCACCCCATCCATTACACTGCTCTTACTTGCAAAGTGATCTATCAGAAAGATGTTTCCATTTTATTTATTTTTGGTACTCATTAGATTAAGTCTGAATTTCTAAATAAGAAAGTCTTCCTTCGAGAAAAACAAGGCAAGTCAATCAAATTAATTAGAAGAAAAGACCTTTAAGTGAGATTAGATTTTGCCCAGTGACTTAAGGAATGTTTTGTAAACTGTACTTAAACTTAGTAAAAATATTTACCTATTAAAAAACCACAAACACCAAATGTGAAAGATACCAAGGAGCTAACATTTCTGCTCGAAGTAAAAAGTGAGGTTAACTATCTATAGATTGCACCAGTTTACTGAAAACAAGAATAACACCAGTTCTAAATATTGTTATAGCAGAAAAGTCTAAAACTTACATGGCAGAACTGTGATAGAAATATCCTACAGAGATGCCTACAGAACCACTAGTTCATACTCTCTACATGACCTGAAGTGCTTCTTTTGCCTACAGACCTGTTGTTAACAATGGACAATAAAGTCTGCATGTAAATACATGCTAAATACAGCCAAAATAGACATCCAGTGCACCGCACTGGACATTAGCTACATGGAAACAGACCCCCAGGACCCTGAACATCTCATCAGCTGGACCAGCACAGCTGGGATTGACACTGAAACCAGGATTGACATCGCCTCAGCTGGATCAACACTGGGACCAGGACTGGTTCCCTCCTTTCCCTTTTTTTTCCCCCCTTTTTTCTTTCTTTGTTCATGTTTCCCTCTTTAATTCCTCTCTTCCCGTTCACCCTACTCCCTTATCCAAAACGCACTGCCGTGTGCTTATGTAGTAGGTACAGGCACTAACACAACTACCACCTAAGTGTGTAATTTACTATTAAAACTTTTGTTTGTTTGCGGGCCCTCGGAGTTTTGTTGTTGCTTTCGACCAAATGTGCATTTATGAATTTTAGGTGCTTCCTTGTCTTCAAGGGATGGGTCTCCACAGTGATTCATTTCAACAGGGAGATCAGAAAAAAATAATTTTCACAATTGTTGGGAGCGGGCGGAGGGGGGGCTAATTTTTTTTTCATAACTTACTGATAGGTTCCTTGTGTCTCCCATGTCAAAGAAAAAAAAAACAAAACCAAACAAACAAAAAAAAACCCACAAAAAGAAAACAGAAACAAACACTAGACCTAAAATTAAAAAAAAAAAAAAAAGAAAATCAGCTAAAAAGAAAGATATCACTGCCCCCGCTCAGCGCTGGCCACGCTGCCCGCGCGTTGCCCACACACCGGGCTCCCCGCAGCCCAGGGCACCGGCCGGCCGGGGCCCCCCTGCAAGCGGCGCTTCCCATTGGCTGCCGAACATTGCCGAGCGCCCTCGGGTTCCTCCGCCGCGACGCCGGAGGCGGCGGAAGGGGGGGAGCGGCTAGATCGCGAGCGGTGCATTGTGGGGCGGGAGAGGAGAGTCGCCGCTGAGCCAGAGCCGCCATCTTGGCTGCGTCCGGAATTGCTCCTGCTCCCGGGGCCTGTTCCTTCTCCTTGCGGCGCAAAGCGTTGGGAAGGGACAGGACGAGGGGCTTGCTCGAGGGGTGCTGATGCGCGCAGAGCCTCCTCGCACCTCTCCCGGGCGCCGCTAGCGAAGGGGGCGGGGGTGGTCGACTGGTCGTCGGCGCGGCCTCTCCTCTCCGCCGGGATGGGTCGGTCTCGCAGCCGGAGCTCGTCCCGCTCCAAGCACACCAAGAGCTCCAAGCACAACAAGAAGAACCGGAGCCGATCGCGGTCTCGCTCCCGGGAAAAGGAGCGGGCGCGTAAGCGCTCCAAGTCCCGGGAAAGCAAGCGGAACCGGCGCCGGGAGTCCCGCTCCCGCTCGCGCTCCAACACGGCCCCTTCCTCCCGGCGCGACCGGGACCGGGACCGCGACCGCGCCTCCTCCCCCCCCGATCGCATCGACATCTTTGGGCGCACGGTGAGCAAGCGCAGCAGCCTGGACGAGAAGCAGAAGCGGGAGGAGGAGGAGAAAAAAGCGGAGTTCGAGCGGCAGCGGAAAATGTGAGCACCGGGCCCGGGCTGGGGGCGAGGAGGGCGGTGAGGGATGGGGGAAGAAGGGGGGTGCGCTGTGCCCTGGTGCTGCCTTTCCGCGCCTTCCTCCTGCGGGCGGGCCGCCTGCCGCTGGGGTACAGGCGTTCGGGCCTTGGCTGAGGCCTGACCAGAGCCGGTTTTCCCGCCATCCGCGCCTGTCCCCAAGGCCAGCTCCCTCAGGTGCGTTCGGAGCCGCCCACTCGGGGGCGAGCCCCCCGCACGCCGCCTCCCGTCCTCCGGCGCTGCTCCCAAACTTCCCTGTGCGGCGAGGCCGCGGCGCCCGAGGCTTTGTGCTGCACCGCCCGCCCCTCCCCGCCCTGGCGTGAGGCTCCTGGTGCGCCGAGCGGAGGCATCTGTAGCTGCTCGGCTGAGGGTTTCAAGAAGCACTGTGAAGCTATTATATTAACACTGAGGGATTATTTTCTTGCCAGATGGGACAGTGACAACCGGTGACTTGTTTTGTTTGAAGCCTTGTCCCTTTTCAGTTTACGTTGTGGGGAGTGTGGCTGTTTGTTGAGTCTGCAGAGATAAATTCTGTTTTAATAAACGTTGGGTATGCACTGATGTTTAGCAGCATAATAAGTTATGAAACAGACCTTTATGCAGCAGAGAGGAGACTAGTTTGAACAGTTGTGATCAGGTGTTTCTTCTTTGAATGCTACCCTTGCTCATTGGATCACTAGTCTAGAAAAAGCACTTGATTGTCTGAGTGGAGTCAAATACTCTTGTTAATTCTCAGATGGAACTTTGAATTTTATTTCAGCACTATCGTTTTCATTAAATACTAGTTGACCTTTAGAAGGCTGGGTGAGCCCGAGTTATCAGTTTCAGGTTTGTTGATAATCTCCTTTGCTAACTTTATATTTTGACAGCGGTGTTGTCAAAAACTTCCATAGTAACACAAACACAGGTGAAAAGGGTTTTTGAGATACTGATTCTATTTTTGTGGTTTATAATTTTATTCAGTACCTAAATTAAGAAAAATATTCCGTCCACATCTTAAATGATGAATTGGAATGGGCTTAACAATTTGAGAATATAATGAGTAGTTTATTTTAGTGTTTTGGAGCTGATTTAGTTCATATGTAAGTAAATTTTCTATTTAAGTTAGTTTTGAAATTTTAAAATGCTCATGAAGTCTGTATAGGAGGAATATGACATTTGAGCAATATTTGCTACAGAACAGTAGACTGCTGAAGAAGAATCAGTGTTGGAAAAGATTGGGTGTGAAATTTTCACACTTCTTCATTTTTCATACTTCTTACTTAATATACTTTAAATTTTAAAAAGAAAAAGCAATAAAACCTAATACCGTGAAAAGTATGGTATTTGAGTAAGTCATCTGTAAATTGCGTTACTTATGTTAGTGTAGACTCATGTTAGTGAAGGAAAGAAGTACTTTCTTGCTGACTGAATAAACTATGGACAGTTCATATATTGAAAGTGACTTTCTTCTTCTCATGTCTATTCAACTCTTAATACATAGCCTAACTTCTGTTCATTCCTGTAATGCTCATTTTCTATAAAGGCCTTGCAAGTATGACTTTTTTTCCCTGAGAAATTTGCTGACATGGAAGTGGTTTCTTTTCTGCAGATTTCAGAAAATTAGTCTTTAAGAGGTAAATGGATCATACTAAAAATACTTTTTTAGTGTAATGACTTATGTGTTGCTCTGGAATCATCAGTAGGCCGGGATGATAAAGTTATACCTCTATATGAAATGCTTTAGGTTCACGTGATTAAAAAAAAAATAGTTGGTATGAACTACGGAATAAATCATTGAGATTTATACCTGTGTTTATAATTTAATTTCCTTGATGAGGTCAAAGGCATTGTAGTATTATCATTGCCTATAAGTGTTAAAAAATACATTTGATTGGTTTAATTAAATTTAAATGGAATTTGTTGGGGTGAGAAGAATGAAACATTTGCAGTCACAGTGAGTACATCATCCACTGCTGAGGATATTTGAAAATTTATTTCAGACATGAATGTCATGGGTATTTTTGTAACTATGCACTATCTTTATTCATTTAGTTAACTTTTGTTCTGGATTTCCAAGTGTTAAATATAAAGCTGTGATAGTTGAATAAAACGCAAGAATATGAACTTTCTGAGAATTTTTCTCTAGAACAGCCACTTAGGTATGCTAAACAGTATTGGTACAGGATAGTGAGAGTACTCGTTGCTAAATAAAACCTCATAAGAGGAAATGAAAACCTTTTAAAAGGATATTTAGTATATAAAGGATGTTTTAAAAATTGTCCAGAAAGGATCGTGGCTTGGCAGAGATACTACTGTATTGGAATGGGGGTGTTGCATTTTTCTGGATGGTGATAGTGGTCTAGGTTTTTTGTTTGCCTTTTGTTGTCTGTTTTTTTCTGAAAAAATCACCTCAAGGCATTTTGTGTCCATTTTGGAAAAGTGAATAGTGGCCTATTGTGCCCCTAGGTAAGATGGCTGTCTCTTGAGGAATGTAAGAATAAAATTCGTCTTCTCAGACGAGTTGAGGGTTCCAAAACTTTTTACTGAAGTTAACTCACTTCTGAAAAGATGACATGTAAAAAGAAGGAATTGGGAGCCTTTCAGCTTTGTGTTTCGCATGCCTATCTAGATCCATACTTCATCATCTCCTATTTCATCTTTGCAAATTGTATCTTGGGAAATTGAAAAGTTGGTAAATCCTGTAACTTTTTTTTTTTTTTTTAATTACTTGTTTTCCAAATAAGATAGATTAGGAGAGGTTTTCCAACTGAGATAGAAGAATGCAAGCATTATGAAAATGACAGGATATGAAGATATTGCAGTTGTAGTTGCTATTCTAAATCAAGGGTTTTTATCACTGACAAACCAAAAAATTAGTTTTATAAGGTTGTTCTAACGCAACAGTTCTGTACTTCACAGAATACTTAAAATGAAAGTTCAATGTCAAGTTTAAAAGCAACAGTTTTCTCCCCAAAGCCCATAACAATTCCAGATAAATGGCACTGTATGAAATACAACTTTACAGTGTTCACTATTCGTCTTTGGATATGTAATTGCTGTGTTGTACTGGTGATTACTACCTGGAATGTTTTTTTCCCCTGCATTTGGTAATTAAATTGCAAATTTAGCTAAACTCTTTGTATCCTTAATGAAAACTTAAACAGCAGTCAGGCTAAGTGATAATAATGCTGCTAAACAAAATTAAAGACAAGACATTTGAAAATATTTCTAAAACTCTGAACATGGAAAGCTGTAGTTCACAAGGATTTATTTAGTGCTTGATATTGGTATAATTTATTATGGATAATTACAGTCAGAACAGAGTGCTGAAATAAAAAAACTTAAGAGAGCTGGGGTACTCAAAATTTGATAGGTAAATGATTGGATAACTAGATCACAGGTATACCACTGGAATTCTAGTTAAAATATTGAAATCACAAATTTTATTGCTTCTGTCTTCTATTTCAAGTTTCTAGTGATGAGTTTGGTGCCTCTGAGGTGGTAACTTTAGGGAAGATTTTACAGGATGTTATTGCTACACATTGAGACCAAATTGAGAACATTTGAACTCCTGAAGGATGGTCAAAGTTGGGTGGGATTTGGATTTTTTGGAGGGGTGGTGGGGTTGCGGTTGTTGTTTTGTGTTTCGGGGAGGGGTTATTTGTTGGTTTGGGGTTTCTCTCACTTCCCCCCCCCCAATTACGGTGAAGAAGTAGTATGAATATGTATTCCTAATCATAGTCTGTTAGTATTTATAGAGATGCTAAGTATGGTATGGGCTGAATGGATTCCCTATAGCAGGAACAGTGGCTGAATATTCACTTTCTTTAAATGTAGGTCAAAGTATTCTTTATATATGTAATTTGTGTATAAGATATAAAACTTTTCAAAAGTCATTCAGTAGCGTGGCTGATGCTGGGTATTGAAGGAGTTTGTTTCAGTGCAAACATTCTTTATGGATTAAAAAGGTAATCCTCATGTTTGCATTTTGTAGTCGTCAACAAGAAATTGAAGAGAAACTCATAGAGGAAGAAACTGCTCGAAGAGTGGAAGAACTTGTGGCTAAACGTGTAGAAGAAGAGTTGGAGAAAAGAAAGGATGAGATTGAGCGAGAGGTTCTCCGCAGGGTGGAGGAGGCTAAGCGCATCATGGAAAAACAGTTGCTCGAAGAACTCGAGCGACAGCGACAAGCTGAACTTGCAGCACAAAAAGCCAGAGAGGTAACGCTCGGTCGTTTGGAAAGTAGAGACAGTCCATGGCAAAACTTTCAGTGTTGGTTTGTGCCTCCTGTTCGGTTCAGAAAGAGATGGAATACAGCAAATCTAATTCCCTTCTCATATAAACTTGCATTGCTGCGAAACTTAATTTCTAGCCTATTCAGAGGAGCTCACTGATATTTAAACAGTTATTCTCCTAAAACCTGAACAAGGATACTTGATTTTTAATGGAACTGACCTACATATTTCAGAATTGTTTGAAACTTTTGCCATGGCTGCAGGATTTATCAGCAGTCCTTTCATTTTTGGGGAAGGGTATTGAAAAACTTGTAATTATGTATCCTTCATTTGTTTCATTTTGTTTACCTAGACTGTAAGAGGCTTTTGCCTTCAGTCAGGCAAAAAGCAGGGTCCAGCAGTGATCTGCAGTACCTGTCTTTAACAAATAGGTTTCTTATTCTTCATTTTAAAATGAACGTTTTCCTTGAGCATACATTGGACTAATTCTGGGACTTCGAGCATAAGCCCATTCACGTCTTCATGAAGGATCTCTGTCCAAATCATTATACCCATTCTTAATAACTACTAACAACTCCTTTTTTTCTCCCTAGAAGTTATAAAAGAGCAGGTTGCCCTTGTCTGAAGTCAAGCTGAACGTGTGACTTGGGTTTTTGGGTTTTTGGATTTTTTTGTTTTGTTTTGTTTTTTTAATCAGCAGCTGGAGCAGAAGCTGAAAATGTCTTTCTGTGAGACAGTAATTTGCTACTAAAGGCTTTGATGCCTGCCTGCACCAATCATTCCAGGATCCAAAAGTTTCAAAACAAACTTCAAACTGTAAAGGAAATCTGTGCTAAATAGTCATAAGTGTTGAATGCTTTTTTCACTCTATACCTCCTACACAGTTTATTTTAAATTAATATTTTGATTGGCTTACAGAAGGAGAGACAGTAGCAATGCAGCTTTCCCCTTCATACTAAATGTGACTTGTCAGTTACATAATATCATTTAATTAAATGAAAAAATGGAATGCTGAGTTACAGTAAATACTAAAAATATTAAATTATACTTTTTTTGCAAATTCAGACTTCAATATGAAAGAGTTTACATTGAATTTACATGTTCATCGTCAGAAAATTCTTCATATATAGAGGTTTTCATTTGATCAGATGGATGACTCTTTTTAAAAAGTATTTTTGCTATTGTCAATATCATGTGGAGAAGTCTCATCAGTTCTTTATAACACATAATAAACCTCCGTGCCTGGAGTGAAGTGTGCTAGCTAGTAGCTCGTTACTAGTCATAGTAAGAAGTTTTCATATGCTTGCTTTGTTCGTATTAACTTTTTTTTCTTACACAGACACAAACCTCTGGCTAACTTTAAATCCTCCAAATATTAAAATAATTCGGATATATATTATGTGAACTGAAACACCTCAAAAACTTTCACGCAGTCTTCATATTTGAGTTGCATAACAGAGTTCCATAAAATTCACCAAGAAAACAACAATTACAAGGCTTTATTTCCTGATCTTGCCTTCCCTGGACTCCTGAATTCCAAGTTCATACTGCAAACGACAGTTTCAGCTGTCTTAAAATTGTCAAAATACTGAATGTTAAGTCCATTCTCCCCATGAAAGAAGCCCATAGCTCCATGAAGTATGGATTACCATTTGTATTTTTCACTAACAGTAAATGTATTTTTCTTATTAATTGTTTGCCTTAGGAATGATTTACATATTTTTGTTCCTTCTTACCATAAACATCTGCATTCCTCAGCTCAGCCTTCCTTGTATGTTGTTTCTTTATAAATGGTTGAGCTGCTGATGCAGGTATTGCCAAGCTAACAGTACAAATCATTTTAAAGAGGAAGCTGGCGCGTATGGCAGCCGAGGAGCACACTCTGCAGGACACTGGACAAGACAGTAAATATTCAACTTTTAATGCTGATTAAAGGAGTATAGGTAAAGAATACGTAGGTATACTTAATTGGTGAGACAAACTATTCACTTTATTTATATTTTCTATATTACTTTTTAATTTGGTAAATACTATCCAGTTTTTGTAGTTGTCCTTGTTGATTTGTGTGATATTAAAATTCTAGTAATAAATTGTCAGGATTCTATGATTAGGGAGGGTTTAGTTGGTTGCTGTTTGGACTGGGCGGGATGATTTAAATTGAGTAGTAGAAACCAGTTTTAGTGGCTGCACAGTTTACCATTGTGAGACAAAATAGGTGGCTGTAAAGCTGCCACTTTAAGTCAGTTCACAGAAGAATTCTGAGAAAGATTAGTGAACATGCAGAAATTAATATTTTACTTTACTAACATCTTGCCCTGTCCTCCCCTTTAGGAAGAAGAGCGTGCAAAGCGTGAGGAACTAGAGCGAATTCTGGAAGAGAATAATCGAAAAATTGCAGAAGCACAAGCTAAACTGGTATGTGAAGATGTAGATAACCAGTTTGTAGGGAAATACAGGTGTCTCTGCTAGATTTGCAACACAGTTGAACAAATTGACCCTTTCTAGAGTTTAACTTACCTATTGCTGGTTGCATCAATAGCATTGCTCTCCTTCCCCTGAGTGTAAAAGACTAGATCCTTAGCAGTAACACTATAATTTGGATGCAGTTAATTTAGAGGGAAATTGCTGCCCTCGGAATTTAAAAAGTCCATTTTAACTATAGCTCATGGGGAAGGTTGAAGTAAGTTTGCAGACATGTTCAGCTTCAAATGACTAATTCTGTTCCGTTGAGCAGGACAAGTACAAACTGGATTTGAGACTAGTATAATGTTGATGTTGAAGTGCTGAAAGGGACTTTCAGCATAAGATTAAGATGTCTAAGTCAGAAAAGTCTAGCATATGTTGGTCTTCAAGCCCATTTAATCAGGTGCCTGCCACATGAAAATATTTAATATGATTTAACTGATTCTAATCACTTGATGATAAGCTAAAATAAGTGTCTTCTAAGTCCTGATTGAACTCTATCAGTTTCAATTGCCCAGGTAATTACAGTTCTTTCATGTAAAAAGGAGGCTTCTTAAAACTCTTTGCTTGAACTGCACCTGCTTTAGATCTCCTCCTGTTTTACCCTTTTCTCAACCTTATTTGGTTGAAACAGGACATAAAGAAAATTTAAACTGATGTAGTGAACAAAATAAGCACCTTTAGAAGACCATTGGAAGAGCTGTAAGAACCATCGGTCAGTGTAAGGACTGACTAGTTACAAATCGAGTAAAGATAGGTTTGGATTAGAAGGGGTTTTTAGAGGGGTTTGGAGCAGAGAGACCTTTGCTTGAAGGTGTGTTACTTCACTGTGCCTGCATCTTACACATCAGGGAATATCTTTTGATTATGTACTGTCTTCCTTAATTAAAGTGTTATTTGCACAGCAGTGCTGAAAAATATGGCATGTAAGCACTCAAGATTTCAATACATGAGCTGTAGAAAGTTCTCAGTGTTTCTTCTAAACTCAATTCAAATAACCATTTTATAAATAGTTTCACTGAAACCAACGATGGCATCTAGCTCAGGCAGAACTGCTTACATACCTATGCAGGATTGGACCTGTTTGGAAGTTAATATGGACTTGTAAATTGCTTTTATGACTAAAAAATAGGCTGGCCTAAATTTTATCATTTTCTTCCATAGGCTGAAGAACAATTGAAAATTGTTGAAGAACAAAGAAAGATTCATGAGGAGAGGATGAAACTAGAACAAGAGAGACAACGTCAGCAAAAGGAAGAGCAAAAAATTATCCTGGGCAAAGGAAAGTCTAGGCCAAAACTGTCTTTCTCCCTAAAAAGCCAGGATTAAATTTCAACTCTGAACTCCTAAAAGAAAAAAAAAAGAATCGGAAAAAAAAAACAAACAAAAAAAAGGAAAACAAAAAAAACTTTGTATGGTAGCTTCATGTTGAAGTGTTTTTGGTTTTTTTCCTCTCAATTTTTTTTTTGTCTTTTTTGAAAGTTGGAAAGTTAGCTTGTTCTAATAGGGGCTGTGCTCTGCAATTCTTATTTTTTTTAAAACTTCCATTAAGTTAAACCCTTATCAGATCATCATTGCCTTTTAGAGCATAATCTGTTTTCATCAGTTTTGTTTCTGTACTGGTGATCTGAAGCAAGTCATGTCACTTCATGAATTGTGGATGATCTAATAAGGTTTTACTGACCTACTAGTCAGAGTTTGACTCTGATAATTGACAGAACTTTATACTGGGTATTGCTGACTTTTAATGTTTTTTTTTGAAGTCAGTAAATACATGAGTAAATTGCCATAGTATTACTGGACCTCTGCGGTTTATTGTTAAATCAGTGTCCTATGATACTGTCCCGTTGTTGCGCTTGATGTTCCTGATACAGGTAAGGAAATAGTTTGTCATTTCTGCTATGAATACATAGAGAGCAGTATTGTCTCTGTTAGATTTGTTTTTATTACATTGACAGCATTCAACCAGCGTTCCCCATTGTGTAAATAAACCAATTTGCTGAATAAAGTGAAAGTCTTAAATTCATATGTTTAAGTAAATTTTTTTAGCACACTTCTATAAACAGCTATAAGAGTGACAATTCACATTATTAAATTCAAGACTATAGTGGTATTTTTTTAAATTTTGCTTTAAACTATTGTGGCTTCTCCTACTTATAATGCAAAATTACACCCAGTAAAAAAATCCCTGCAGTTGTGAATGTTTTTGATGGCTGCTGCTGTTTTTATGAATGTTGGTTTTTATTCTGACAGAGACTTATTTCAGCTCTAGTGTCATATTTAAACGGCTGTTCGGCTTACTGCACCCAGACCGGTACTTCGATATCTAATCCCCTTCGGTTCACCTCATAATGTAGTATATTGTATAAGTTAAGGTCATTACCATATAATGAATCTGATGGATCCTCAAGGATTTAAAAATGGAAGTTTTTTCTCCCAAAGGACTGGACTGGCTAGTATACTTGAAGTGACTAACAGAAAGTGAGACTCTGTCTAAATATATTGTTTTAGCCAGAAAGCAACTGTTATTCATATACAGATCTTGAATATTATCCATTTATATATACAGGTTTTATTTTGAAAAATGAAACAACAGATTGAAAACTATATATATAAATCCCCTTTTTGTATATAATTCTTCTACCAAAACCTAGATTACTATAGCTTGTCCAGTTCTAAAACTTTCTTTTCCTGTCAGTGTGCAACATCTGTAGTAATCATAAAATGAAAGTTACCAATAGTTGCCTGAGCATTTGAATGTCACTGGACAAAGTCAGAAGTAATTCCTCATATTCCTAAAGGGTCTGTTTCTGTAG
Source organism: Empidonax traillii (assembly GCF_003031625.1). Taxonomy (NCBI): domain Eukaryota; kingdom Metazoa; phylum Chordata; class Aves; order Passeriformes; family Tyrannidae; genus Empidonax; species Empidonax traillii. The sequence goes on from NW_020956030.1 coordinate 400,934, forward strand.
ATTTGGCAAATTAAATGTGGGAGCAAGTTGAGTGTGCCACTGAAAGCAGTATTCAACATGCTTTGTATGAAACTGGGGCTTGGGGTGCAGACTGATCTGTATAACTTTGTCCAGCATGTCAAGAAAATGTGAAGACGATAAAATACCTACAATATTATTGTACTTAAATTTGCCTATATATTGTATTACAAAAGAAGGTTGAAAGTTGCTTAATGCATAAAAACAAAAGCTGAAGCCAAATAAATCATGTACATGACCTGTTGGCAGGAGCAGGCTGTATTTAAAGATCAACTGATACCTGTATTTCTAAAACAGAAAACATCCCCTGTTCCCTTATGAGAAACAAGCTATTAAAAGTCAATACTCAAAACAGACCTATGCAGTTTCATTTCCTCTTCTAAAAACAAGAAGCTAAGTAATCATGTGTGCAGCTGTGGGTATCAAGCATTTTGTTCTGCATCACATAATTTGCTGCTAAATAGCAGCTTTTGTTCTCTGCATATAACATTGTGTAGGCTTAGATGTTACAAGGTTATTTTAAGTCACACCTCTAGGGCTATCTTGGACAAAATGCTCATTCCAAATGAGATTGCCCATTCCGCCTTTTCCCATTTCACTACCCGTTTCTCTTTACCCTGTCCTCAAAAGCGCAAAAGCAGCTAGGGTTTTGGGTTTGGTGGTTTTTTGTTTGGTTGTTTTGTGGTTTTGTTTTGTTTTTTGTTGTTCTTTTTGGGTTTGTTTTGGTTTTTTTCCCCCCTCTATTGGGGTAGAAGGTCAGTTAGTGGAATCTCTGCTGTCCTAAAGCATTCTTTATTTGTGAGATAGTTCTTTGTAAGTCTGGTGTGGGCAAATGTTACATTTGCATTGCACTGTGGTTGTCTTTCTTTTTAAAATTATTGTAGGACTTCAGGGACACTGATTTCTAGGAAAATAGAGGTGTGCATAGTTTGGGAGGGGGGTAAATTGACGTTTGATGATGAGAACTTCGCATGTTCTTATATTCCTATAGAACTTCATGCCTGTTTAGGCTGACTTTTATGTGGTGGTTAAACTGAGCTCCCTGCATGCATCTTTAAGAAGATACTGACCTACCTGGAGAAACTGCTGTTGGTGAATGTGTTGGGTGTTAATTTTTATTTCATTACAGTTTGAAGTTTCAACTTCAAATTTATGTTAAACAATTTTTAGTTTGTTTTGGGTTTTTTTATTTTGTTGACTCACCCAGCGTGGCCAGTAGGCATTTCTGTTGCCACCTACCTTGAACAGTGTTCATTTCCCTTATATGATAACAGAAGAGGTCTTAGCTTCCCCAACCCCTGTTCATAAATGTCCTGGATAATTATTCTAATAGTGAACAGTGTATCTGTCTGGCAAAGGCAGGAGCATGAAAGGCCTTAGAGCAGCATGCTAAACATGTGCTCTTACTTTGGCAATTTGCTAATTCCCATGTTCATATATCATTGCTTTTCCAAGTACAAGTGGACAGCTGGCTGCTGTGAAATGTACTGGAGAGATGGAATCCTTGAAGCTTAGCAAAGCAGAGACAGTTAGGTCAGTGAGATACCTAAACTGCCAAGCAACTGCATACCTATGTATAATCTCACTAAAGTATCAATAGTTCATCCATTCCTATCTTGTCTTGAAAGAGAAGGATTTACCTTTGATATTTCTCCTTTTCTCTTTAGCTTTGTGCCATCTCATACACCTCACCCTCTCTTTTTCTCTTGCTGACCTGAAGCTGGTAATCCCCTCTTTGTTATGCCACTAACGTGCCATTTTTTGGACCTACACCAAATATGGAAGTGTTGGTTATTGACTTTAAACTGTGCACAGTATCTCATTAAACATTTTCAGAGCATTTGGGATCTTAGCTCTGTCATTGCAGGGTCTTGGTGCAAGTGCAGGCAAAATTCAAGTTAATAAACACCTTCCAGGCTGTGTTACAGAGGAGATTGATTTCAGAAGAGAACTGTGGAGCTGCCTGTGTGCCTAAGGCTCATTCCAAGGCAGGAGGATATGGTCAAAGTGCCTAGTTTGGTATGGTTTCGGACTGACAGGCTAGTCTGGCTGGAGTTGAACCATGACTTTCATGTATCTGTATTCCATTCTCATCCTGGTGCCACCACACATGCATTTCAGGGTTATCTCCATCTCCCCATCCCACACTTTCGTTAGCCAGCTGAAGAGTGCTGAGCCTCTTGATGTCTCTGCACTGAACAACCTCATGCTTCCGATCATTCTCCCTGGACTCACACTTAAAATCAAGGTTATGCTGATTCAGCATCAGCTCTGCTCAACAGGACACAAACCCCCCTTTTATAATAAAGGGATAGGTGCATAGAAGTTTGATCCCAAGGTGCTTTTTCCTACCACTCATATCACTCAGACCACATAATAATGTAAATATTTTTGTTTTTGCAGAGTGCTACTGAGAATTGGTATAAGTCAAACAAAATGCATGGTTAGGGTGTATGAACTTCTTTTCTGATTTCTATATGGCTGCTTGAATTCTATGGTTGTATTTAGGAGGAGCCAAGCTCATTTTCTAAGAAGCTATGGTTAACCAAAATTGCAGTTATAAAACAGACCTGAGGAAGGCAAATTAATATCCAGATATATATTTAGCATAAGTGCAGAAAATACATTGTTGTGGTGTGAATGATATATTAAGAGCTGTTTCAAGTATCTGGCACACTTGCCCTTTGGAGAAATGATAAAGAATCCATTTAAGTCAGTAAGCATCAATTGTGACCATTTCTCTTTATTAAATTTAGCAGTAATTGTATCCGTTGAGTTATATATTTTCGACTTTTAAAATTGGTACATTTTAAAGTAATGATTAATGATGGTGAGCTTTTCCACCTAATAAAAAAATTTATGTCCCATATATTCTCATTGTCGATGTTTAGACTGATGTTTAAAAGAGAATCAGGGATTGTGGGCCCAATCCTGATCCCATTCAGGTTAGCTGCCTTTTGTTATGGATTTCGTAGGACCAGAGCAAATGTCTATGTAACTATTGCTCACATCACCGTCCAAAAGAAGGCGAAAAGGGTTATTCAGCGATAAACCCGGTTTTTTGTTTTAAGCCTGGCTGAGGTACAGAAAACGGCAGAGTCCCAGTTTTTCAGTGAAGGAAAGGGATAGATGAGTCTCACCTGTTCGCTGGTCGCACTCATCCATCCACCCGTATGTCCACTTTTGTGTCCATCCTCACGCCAAGCCGGACCGCCCAGGCGCCGGGGAACCGCGGTGCCGCTCCTACGGCCGTGGCAGGATTTCCCCCAGCAGCCTGTCCCCTGCGAGTTCCTATGTCAGGAAATCGCGTTCCCTGCGAAACCTGAAATGTCTGCCGGAACCTCCTCCTGAAATAGCCCTCCGAGAAGACGCGGCCGAAGCCGATTTCTAACTTCCGAACATTTGTCGTCTCTTGCTTTTAAGCACCGTCCTCAACCTCTCACGTTTCCCCCATGTCCGAGGCGATCCCTGTTGCTTCTCGGAGGCGAGACGGGAATGTTGGAGGCCGATGCAGCGGGCGCAGGGTGCGCGGACCGGGCAGGGAGCGCGGTCGCAGCGCGGCTGCCAGGGGGCTTCGCGCCGCCGCGGCCCCTCCGAGCGCCGCCCGCTCCCGCCCGCCTCCCGCCTCCTGGTCCGGCCCGGTCCTGCTCGCACCCGTAAGTATCTCCGCGGTGCTGAAAGGCCCCCCACCCCCCGGCTCGACCCCAGCCGCAGGGACCGGTCCCTCGACCAAAAAGGGTGACCTGGGCGGAGTGGCTATCGTGCCCCCATTTCTTTGGATGTCTTAATCTTTGATGCTTAGGTTATCTCTGAGATAAAGTGTCGTTTTTCTCTTGGTTCTTATTCAAAAGTGATTTTGTTAACTCAATTTTTTATACACTTACAGCGTGCATCGGTAGGATGCTGGACGGTAAAGTAAAACCGCTGTATTTGCGTAAAATGATTAGCCGCTGGACAATAGGCGTCGTGTGATATATTTAGATACTGGAGGATATTTTCAGACAATACCAGGGCTCTTCATTTCCTCTGATTTACTTAAAGCAAGGATACGGAGAGTTAGAGGTCACAGTTTACTCACAGTTTTTACAAAACACCGCTCCTAACCTTTTGCATCTAAACAAACAGAAGCAGCAGTATCACAAGATTGAGGTATTTTACACGTCTCTGTTGCTGGAAGCATTTATCGGGCTCCGTGTTTACATTGTCTCACGACCGGCAAAACACCACACATTTGTTTAAAAGTTTATTAATTAAGTACTTTCCTCCCTCACTGGCGAAGTTCGCCTTTGATGCCCCTTGTAGTGCATAGATACCCAAGCTATGTCTCCCACTTCAGTGCTAAGTTTCCGTCCCGGGAATCAGATCCTTTTCCACCAAATTGCGTTGACGGATCTGCAAATCCTTCCTCACTGCAAATTAAATTTAATTAAGCAGTTTACTGAAAACGTATTCGATGTTTTGTGTGAAAAGCAAACTGATTTCCTTGTTTCTTTAAGGGGTAGATTTCGTTAGAGAACTACCAAACACAACACAAAATCTAGGGGGCTTCGAGGGTGCCTCAAATTTCTTTCCCCTCTGTTGCGAGCGAGAGGAGCGGGCTCTGCCAGGCTGAAACACTGGTTTAGTTAAAAGAGGTGAAAAGAGAACACTGGTTTCCAAAATTGATGCGAGAAAAAAAATTATAGTGCCAGTTGTTTTCCTTATAAGAGCTTCTTGGCGTTCGTCTAAAAGCCGCACAAGCACCCCCAGGAAGCTGATTTTTAGGTGAATGTCTGTATTTTTCGGGAATAAAATTATGCGAAATTGGGTCTTTATTAGGGTCTTTGGTAGTATGTTCTTTGCGTGCCTCGACTAAAAGGTGAGATAATGACAGAAATAACGTCGTCATTTCCTGGGATTTAATTTTTAATCCTTTCTGCAGATACTATTTTGGCAAGAAATCCCTGCTGGAAGAAATTCGGTAACCCCTTTAGTTTCACAGGAGCGACTATGACATTACACAACCCGTGTTTAGCCTCGGTACAGCCCTTGTTGCGGACTCCTCGCGTGTGCTGCCTCCCCAGCCCGGTGCCGCAGCACCGCCGTCCCGCTTCGCCTTACGCGGGGACTTGTGCGGGGGAACGGCGTAGGCGGCGCGCCGGCAGGACGCGGGGCAGCAGCGGAGGGGCACAGCCGGGGGCACCGCTCCCCCCGCGGAGGGCAGCGGCTGGCCGCTAGTGGGAGCTCTGGTCCCGTGGAAGAGCCGCGGGAGCCGCGGCGCGTCGAGCTCCGAGCGCGGCGTAGGGAGCGCCCTCGGGGGCTGCCGCGACCCCCCGGCGCCCTCCGCACCCCTCGGGGGACCTGCGGGGCCGCGGGGGAAGCATCTCCCGCGCTGCCCGCAGGTAGCTCGCTCTGGACAGAAGTTATTGATAGAACGAAATAAAAGGGCCGGGTGTCGTGCCGTTGAGATACGCGAAGAATTGGGTCCGAACCTTTACCCACCGAACTCTGGAGGGGAGGAAAGAAGTGCTGAGCAATCGTCAGGGAAATGCCAGGGAACCCCTTACCCGGCCCCAGAGCCCCGCGTTGTTCACCGCTCCGCATCCCTTTGAGGGGCTCCGCGTGTCCGACTCTTCTTTATTTAATTTTCACGCAACCAGACAAACTTTGAAAACTGCCAGAAGCCAGGAGGAGGGACAGTGGGGACTGAGCGCTGGAGCACCCCCTGCCCTTCTGCCCGGCAGGGAACCCGCAGAAAGTTGCGGGGGGACCTCCGCGCCCCCGGGGCACTTGCCAAGCAGCGCCGGCAGCCGCGCTCCCCAGGGGCGCTGCGCCCGCACCGGCGGGCGAGGTGCGGGGGAGCCCCGTATTCCCTGGCCCTGCAGCTGCTCCCCGCTCTGTAAACCGTACTGGGGAAACAATTTAGCAAAGAGTGGGTTTTAATGCTTATTTAATTTCTTCCCTCCCACCGCTCCCCCCCCCCCCCCCGGGTTCGCCCCGAGTGGGCCCGCCGTGCTTCCCCCACCACCCCGGCGTGACTAACAGCTAGTGGGCTCCCCACTCACGCCGGCCGCCCGAGGCGCGGCGTGGCGAGGACAGGGGGTGTTACCTGGCGGCCCCGCTCGGCCCGGCCCGGCGCGGCCCCGCCCGCCGTGGCCGCGGTAAGTGACAGGCGCGGCGCCCAACCAGCGCGGCGGGCCGGCGGCGGCCCTATGAGCGACGGCGGCGGGGCGGCGGGGCCGCGCTTATATGGCTACGGCAGCGCGCTGCCGCCGGCCGCGCTCCTGCGCCGGGAACTCGCCGGGGCGGCAGGGGTGGCAGCAGCGGAGCGGCGACATCGCGGGTTGGAGGCGCCGCGGTGGGAACGGCCGTGGCTGGCGCTGCTCCTCTCCCTTCGCTCCCCGCCTTCCCCTCCGCGGTGGGGCTGCGTGGCGGCACAAGTCCCGCGCCCGGCGATCCTCCTCGTCCTCAATCTGTCGGCCGCCGCGGCGCGCACTGCAGATCGCGCAACGGGGGAGAGGGACGATTTGACGCTGCGACCCCCCCCCCCCCCGCCGCCCATTTTATTTTGGTTTATTTTATTTTATTTTTTATTTACTCTTATCCGTCCCTCTTTCTTTCCTTGCTACGTTCCGTGGTCTTTGCCGGCGACAAGGACAGCAGTGCTCCCCGGGGAAGCCGGAGCCCTGCGGATGCGCCTCCCTGGGACCGCGGGAGCTGACTCGGAGTGGATTTATTGACTCGCGGGTGTTTCCGAGCTCCCCGAAACAGTCCGGGCTAGTGTCCTGCGGATTGCAAACTGCGGGGAGCAGTGAGAGACACGCAGGAGGAGCCTCCCGCCGAAGCTGTGTCCTTTTCCCTCACCCCTGTATTTCTCCTACCACCGTTTATTTTACCCTGGTGTGGTTTTTTTTTCTTTTTTTTTCCTACTCCTTTTCACGCGAGCCTTAAGACACTGTGAACGCGTATGGCGCTCTGGATTCAAATGGGAGTTGGCAGTTTGAGTGACATCTTCCAAGGCAGCCGGGAGACCCCCTGTAAGAGGAAGAACTGAGGCGTTTGCATTTTGTTTTTGTTATTGCTGTTACTTCGGAGGTAGCTTGGATCTTAACCTCGCAGGAGATATTCCTACGTGCGAGTGGCATACATGACTCAGTAGATCTGCTTGCAGCGCTCGCCAACTACATCGTCGACTCTTAGCTTGTGATTTTTTTTATTATTATTATTATTCCCTATTAACCGTCCCAGCTGTTGGGATACCGGGCACCCACCCTGCTGTTGCTGCTCAGGTGCGGGGGAAGGCGCACGGCGGAGTTGGCGAGGCTCCGGGGAGGGACTCGGTGCCGCCTGCGACCATGGCAGCGCGGAGGCGAGATGCCTCCGCCTGGAAGTACTGCTGGGGAGCCGTGATGGTTTTATGCAGAACTGCACTGGCGCGGTCCATCGTTTTAGACCCCATATATTGGAATTCCTCCAACCCCAAGTAAGTTTCCATCCCGCTCCCGTCCACCGTCTCCCTGGGGGCCGGCGCTGTCCTTCGCGGCCGTGTGCGGGGAAGGGACGGGACGGTGCCGCAACCCGGCTGCGGGCGCCGGGAGACGCGGGGACAGGGTGGGGGCAGCAGCGGTGAGCGGCGGCTGCAGGGGACTCTGGCCAGGGCTGGCGGCAGGATCCGGCCCTCCCCAGGACGGGGGTTCTGTGTGACGGCGGAGCGCCCCGTCGCCCCTGGTCCCCGGCGGGAGGGTCCCAGGAAGGGGGGCTGGCCGCGATGGGAGGGGGCGGTGGACCGGGAGCGGGATGGAAAGTGGGGCGGCGGTAGCAGGCTGAGACCTGCGGGCGGGGTCCGGGCTCGCCCGGGCTAGAGCAGCGGCGGAGGCCGGAGTAGCCGGGCTGCCTGCCCTGGGCTGCCAGGAAAGGGTGATACTCTTCAACTTCTCCGTCTGCAGATGCAAACTCATCCCATTGACTCCAGCGAAGTTACATCTGCTTATAACAGGGCTAAATTTGGTTGTGGAGTTGATGGTATCAAGGCCCATGTCAGTGAGTAATGAACTAAGCATTACCCATCACACAACCATTTAGTGTCATTCTTCATTAGCAAACCCAGGCAAAAATGTACATGCGTTCCCAGGACTTCACTGTTAAAGCACACTCTTAAAATAGAAGCGTATCCTTTAAAAAAGTTCTCTTTACTTAAACATACAAAATTATTGCTATTGGAAAGAGGAACTTCTGGAAAGTGGGCCGTCCTTCTAAAAAGAAGTCTGAGGCAGTGATAAAAAGCTAATTCTGCTACTCTTTTCTCCCCTTGAATTTTTGACATACAAAGTGAAAACTGTCTCTGTGCAGTTGTGAGATCTTTTGAACTTTTGCGATTATAACCACTAGTTTATAAAACAGAAATCACAGTAAAAAGAAATAGTCTAATGCGTTTAGGGAGTTTTAAACCAGTGATGCAACACCAGAAATGGGTTAAAATAATTCCTTTAAACGCATGTTCTATCTTCAATTATAGATATTTAAAATTAAGCCATATGCACTGTGTTAATTGAATTTAGAATTTCCCATTAAGTCCAGTGAGTACACATCTTGTTTTCCCAGGGGACTTTGTAGAGGAAGTGTTATGTGGTGATGAGACAAGAATGAATGGAGTATTTCCTGGATCAAGGATTAATTCTGCGTAGGTGGCAGGATCTCCAGGAGTTTGGTGAAGATTTCAAAGTTTGAATTAAAAGTAGCATCTCAGGTTTATCAAGTAGCCTTGCCTTCCAGGCATCATTATCTCCTGTTGTTTTCACTGAAGGAAAAAAAATCGCTACAGATTTCTGCCTTTTTTTTTTTTTTTTTAAAAAATAATGTGAATACTTGCTATATTTCTGTAAGACTTCTTTACCGAGTAGTTTTCTGGTATTTCTTAAAAAACGCCTGACAGGAACGCTATGGACTACTCAATTCGGTGTCTTTATTTGTAACATTAATTGACAAATGCTCATTTTGTATATGTACCAGGTGGGAAGCCTGTTAAAATAAACTTAAGCTCCAGTCACTGGCTTAGCACTTGCATGATGCTGCATAGTTGAAGCCTTTCTTTGACTTCAGAAAGACACGGCATCACATCAGAGGATAAAGCGGCCTGGCCTGTTATAAAGCGGGCTTTATAAGGCTCTTTAGGCTCTCGAAAGGCAAAGGCTACGAGCCGGGGTTGCATTGCAGGAGTGGGCCTGCTGTGCTGGTGGAAAACAGCCTTGGCTCGGCCTTGGAGGAAGGGGAAGGAAGGCTTTTGCATCCTAGCCCTCGCTGGGTTTATGCCTACAGAGGTCACTCTTCCAAAGCAGAAGAGCCGGATGATCCGAGCTCTCCTCCGCCAGCCCCAACCTGCTTTCGCCTTTTTTAACTTACCTTGATCGCGTTTATTAGCCATCGGTGAAACGAAAGTAGCCGAGCAGCTGAATTCAACGATGTTACAGAGCCTGGGGATATGCTTCCTTTATCAAACACGATTTGTGTTTCCATTTAGTTAATTCTAAACTGTTTGATTACAAAAAAGGTTTGAATGTTGTTAATGCTAGATCTAATGATAATATCTAATTACTTTTTCAACCTAAATGCACGCTTAAAAATAGGTTGTGTTGCTGATGTAATTGAATTTTCTTGAGTGATTCATTGAGGCTTAATCACCACAGTGAAGAAGTACACTATTAAAATTAGTCTTTTCAATTGCTAGGGCTAGTGATTTATAGGCCACTTGGAGGCCTGGAGTTTGAGGAGGCTTACAAATGCATTCCTGATATTGCTGCCGGTAAGGCAGCTCCACTTCTCAGAGCAGGATTTCTTACTAATTCTTCTCACAGTTGTTTGCCTGAAGGATACTGAATAATTTCTCCTTAGATGAGATTGTCCTCACTCTGGATTCAAGCTGAATGTTAGCTTGAGAAGTAAAGCTGCTGAATAGATCTTGGCATGGTATAATAATAAAGCTCCTTTCTAGGTTTGAAATAATAACTATCTTTGGTACTGCTTAATTTATTCAGGGAAGCAGTGCATTTAACTCTATTGAAAGCCTCAACACATAAATCTGCTGAACAGGTAGGCAATTAAATGCTGGCAGAAGTTGTTAGTCAGGTTAATATGTAGTATGAAATAATAAATTTTATGTTAAGGTGAATGTATAAACTGAATTGGTTTTGCACTGAAGTCTAGAGGTTATAATTTCTAGCAGGTGGCTGAGATGGAGAGCATGCAGTAGCTATTTGAACACAGAGCTCCCTCCCTTGTTCCCCACCTCCTTTCTGGAGATCTGTTTTATTGCCTCGACCAAATCACGAGGTTGAAGTGACCTCCATAAAATAATTACACCTGTGACTTCATTACTTGGGAGGTTAAACATCATTGTTGCAGATGGTCTTGGTAAACTCTACAGACTTATCATCTGAAGAACTTTAGATCTCCTGATCCTGAAAACACTGAGGAAAAAATACTCTGTAGCTTTAACTCCCGTTACCACTTTTTAAGGGGGGACTTTATGTCTGTATTGTTTCTGCCATTGTTTGCCTGCCACTCTATGCAGATAGCACGGGTTACCTCAGTTTTTCCTCGTTAGGGCTCAGCACTGCCTTTGATACGCAGGGCTGCACGTAGTGTTATGGGGTGCCTTTTTTGTGGAACAGTAGAGGAATCTCATTCAAAAGAGCATTGCTTATGCCTAAGTATCATTATTCCCTGCGTGCTATAGGCCAGCGAGCAGGGCGGTTCTTCATAAGGCATGGGGAAGGTTATCCTCACAAGTGGTGCCTTTGACACTGATTAAGTTAGGTTATATAGCTGTTTTTCTCTCCCTCTGATAACCAGTTATATATGGGATGTTTCACAGCCCGCCTCTGAATGAATGCTAACATGTCAGAAACTGATAAAATAAACTACAATTGATGACCCTGTTGCATGTTCTATTCAGTAGCATATAGACTAGTCTGCTTTTCATTGTATCTGAAATTCTTATTTTTGTAAGTAAACAAATGCACATTCACTGCGGATTGAATAGCCCCTTGAACTATGCTCTGCAGTTTGCATTTGGGTTAATCTTGTCGGTTTTAATACAGAGAGAAAAAAAGGAGAAAGCACCAGGGGTGGAATTGTTAGTGCTTTCACATCCACATTCCTCACATTTTGTCAGGATGATAAACTGTAGGTAATGGACAGCCCTTGTTTCACAGGACCGGGCTAGCCAGACAGAACACAAAGAGCTTGCTAAAACGATATCTCACAACATGTTTGGGAGCCTCACAGCTAGACAAAAATTTATTTGGGACTCCTGTGCTGTGGGACCGCACTTTCTAACCTCAGCAATTACAGCTTCAAGCTGAAGAAACAGGAGTGGAAGGTTAAAATGATTTAAACACATGCTCCTAAATTGTACCCAAAACATAGCTATTGACACTTGGCATGCTAAGAGGAGGAACGAGTGGTGGCTTCCAGTTCATTTGGTATCTCTGGCATTTGTAGCCAGGTCTCTGAAGCACAAGTGAATTAGCAAAATTAATTCAGAATAAACTGAAGGCTGATTTCTTTAGCACATTATTTTCTCCAGCCTTTTATATGCGCAGTATAATTGCTATATTATTTATAGTAATTATCTTAAAGCATGTTATCTGTAAGCTGTGCTACGTTATTTCACTTTGTTTAATGAAGTAATTGCTTTTGGAGAGGCAGTGACTAAAAGTCATGCTAAAATCACTTAAGTTCTCCCTCTTCCCACACACAAGAATGTTTCCCTCACCCCCTTTTTTTTTTTCCCTTTTTTTTTCCTCTTCCCTGTTTTATTCTGAGGAGATCACATTGCTCGAGGTGCGACACTTTGGATCATCTCAAATTCGGCCAAGGTTCCCGTCATGGGAAGTCAGCAACAGAGGAGCTGAGGTGACTGCTGTGACACGCTGGCAAAGACAGGCCTTTCAGCCCTTAGCAGCAGCCACAGGCAGGCCTGTTTTGGGGACTTTTTTCTTTTTTTTTTAGTTTTGGTCTTCATGTGTCAGTGCAAACCTGCAGTACTTGAAATTGCTTGTTGCAAATGAGAAGAAAGTGTTCTTCTGAGAAAAAAATAGTGATTAAAATGTTATTCATGTTTGCCTACTGTCTGTCTGCCTTGGCTGCTGACATAAAGAAACCTGTTTTTCTGGTCATTTATCATACATCTACATGGATTTCCTTATGAGCTCATTCTTTGTGAGGCGTTGTGGAAACTTACATAGGAATGTTAAACTGCTTGAAATATTTTGATTAAAATACTCAGTGCCACTGAATATAGACTTTTAACCAGAACACTGTTGTCTTGGGGGAGGGGAGGTTTTTTGGGAGGGTGGGGAGGAAGCAGCAAGGGAGAAGAGTTTATGGGGGAGTTGCATGAAAAAGCAGAGGAAGGGAGGATGGCAAATGGACAGTGTTAGAAGAGCTTGGAAAAAGCTCCTGTGGCTTCATTGTCTCTTTAAAGCCAGAGAACACAAAGACAAATGCAGTTCAGCCTTTCTCCCATGATGGAAAATGTAAACCGTTGACACAGCTCCCATGTTTAACTTGTTTAATTCTCATTTTAAATTCAGTACTATACCAGCCGTGTGAACTCTGAAGATTTCTTTAGTAATCCATTTTGTAGTTCCGAATCAAAAACAAAGTGAAAAGGTCTGACACAATTTGCTTTTATTTTTAGGCAAATCAACCCTGGTCATAGTTAATAAGGGGATTACAACCCAGACTAGGTCTTTACAGATGTAATGTAAATCAAGGGCAGAGTATAAAGAAACTGATCCCTTTTGATTGAAGTATGGTAAAAAGGCATAGAGAAACTAGCAGCAGTAATCTGATTGTATGGCAATAAAACCACCATTTTCTGTCTTTCAGATAAAAATAATGTGGTAAATCCATGCAGTTCATAAGATGTAAAGGCAGATAAAGGGTGATGCCATGGCAACATATAGATTAGCTTGATGTTAGAAATGACACGTCTCTGAAAGGGGTGTTATAAACTAAGGGCCTTGCTCCGGGCTGTAAGGTATTATGTGAGAACTGCACAAAACTTGGGGGCCGGGATTAGGAAGTATGAAAGGCCTACTTGTGGCTTGGGGTGGTTGAAGCGGTGAAGAAAAGCTGCTCAGTTCTTGCTCATTGGTGGTGTATAATATGGTAAAGATAGATTTCATTTACTGCTTTTTGCTGAGATGGGGGCCGATTAAAACTTGAGATGGCTGCAATTGTGTGGTGTGGAAGATTTTCCTTTTTAACTCCTGCCCTAGCAGCAGCCTTTCTGAAGAATTGGCTGCGCTTGGGGTTTGTTGCCTTAATCTATTAGGGCTTCGGGCAGTAGCATGCTGGCAAGGCAGAGACAGCAGAGGGGATAGGTAGGATTGGGGTTATCTGGAAGGAAAACAAAGACCTTTTGATTTCAGCTGTGTTTCAGTCTGTGGTCTCCATCTCACCCTCCATGGGAGCAGCAAAGATAAACACGCTGCATTGTCTATGCCTTGGCCAGGTGATACTTCAGAGCATCTCTTGTGTTTCCTGTCCTGCAAAAATATAAAAGAAAAAAACCCACAAAACAAAACAACCACAAACAAAACAGCATCCATTCCTATTTACTAGTCAGGCTGCAGATAACCAAAGGGATCTGGCTCGGTCTCTAGGTGGTGTTTATTTTCGAAAGGCAGGCTGAAATCTAGAAATGAATGAGAGAAACATCTGCCTCTGCCCCCCTCAACTTATAGTCACTCGGATGAGTTTGCTGTCGGTCCCTTGAGTTCAGCCTGCAGACAATTTAGCCATGTTTTGTCATTTATTTTAATCAATCTGCAGCTGTAAAGGTAGTAAAATACCTCTCCTAGTGCAGCTACCTTGATTTGTTTTTTCTTACCTTTTCTTTTAAAGAGCCTTCTAAATAGTTAATACCTGCTTTTCTACCCAGCTGACAACCCTGAACACCCTCAACTTAAAGTCAGCATTACATTGCAAATCAGGGGTACGATTCAAATGAGAAATACCTACTTTATTGCCTGCTCATTTGTCTGCTAAGGGGGGAAAGAAAGCACTCAGCATTTGTTAGGCACAGTCTAGACACAAGAGGAAAAAACACCGAAGCCTACAATAACAGTTGTGTCTTTCTTTAGTGGGAGTGAGCCTGGGATGAGCTCGGCAAAATGGAATTCATGCTGTTTGTTTGGCAGTGGCTCGGACACTTTTAAAGTGGGTTGAGGTTTTTTTGTTTTGATTTGGTTTTGTTTGTTTGTTTGTTTTCTTTTTTTATATAAAGATGTTAATTACATGCTTGAATTTATCATTCTTATCCTACCCGATGGTATGCTGGAAGTCTTCACAAATCTGACTGAAAAGGGAACTCCAGACCCTGAACTGTCTAACTGCTGATGCTGACGTGATTTAACAAATGAAAAATTAACAAGTACATATAGGGAGCCAGACAGATAGGCAGAATACAGGGGGCCTTCAGATAGGTTTCCTGTCTTGCAACTTAACCTTCACAAATCTATATCAAAAGATCCAATTCATTTGCTGAAATTCTCCAAAGCTCAGGGGCACCCTCATCTAATTTACAGGCCGGTCACATCCAAGCACCTTGCATTCTGCATTTGACAATGATTGCTAATGGGCCATTCAACTAAAGTATTTGCTTGTTAACAGGGAACAGAGCATGATAAATGTCCAGCAAGCTTGCGGCCTCCTTCAGCTTTTCAAATGCAGACTGGTGCATATTTATGGCAGGCAAATGACAAAGAGAGAAGCTGAATTACTCTGGCCTTATGCTTTCTGTTCGAAACGAGGGTTAAAGTAATTAAAGAAATAATGCAAAAACCGATGTCTTTTGTTTGCCCACCATTATCCAACGTTTAGCTTTCGAACCTGCCTGTCATGTCACATTTCAGAAATGTCCCAGATAAGGCCCGACAGGTTTGGCAGGGAGAAGTGGGGAATCCTCCAGTGAGAGCATCTTGGGCAGCGCACCCCACCTCTCCCAGCGCACACACTGAGTCCTTCCCCTCCAGGTTCCCCTCTCCTGAAGGAGTTTTCACTGACATAAACTCGAAGATGTCTTTAAAACACAGAGGTTTTGCAATTTGCACTCCCGTTCCCTAGATGGGAAAAAAACTCCTCACGCAGAACAGTGGAGAGGCTTTGAGAAAACAAGTACATTGAGCACAGTATGTTTCTGAAAGCCTAGTATGAAAACAAAATGGCAGAACAAAACCCAGTTTTGTAACGCTCCTTCGCCCTCAGATAGATCTTAAGACCCAAAACAATAAGCATACACACAGAAATTTCCTAAACTTTAAGGATCTTCAGTGTCATTTTTAATTATCTGGGGGTTTTTTGTTAGCATTTCTGTCCTTGTAAAATCATGTTTAATCTTAGCCTGGTTTTCAGAAGTCTGAGCAGAATTAAATACAGAATTACAATAGATAATTTTAAATTTCATATACGAAAATCTCATTTTGTATTTGTAGTTTCAAGTGGATAAACATGTTCAAAGCTTCTGTGTAACTCCAATTCAATTCCATGAAAATACCTCCTGTGATTTCAATGAGTACTACAAGTCTTGCAAGCCTGCAAGGGCTTTGCATTATAATTGTTTTTTCATTATAGACAAAATTTAAATTTTCTTATAATGAACAAAATCTATCATTTTAGTCTAGGAGAGGGAACATCCAGATTTTTTTTTTTTTTTTCTGTTAACTGTAATGCACAGAACTTTGCTTTGATGTGATTATATACATTGTCAGAGACAGCAAATAAGGGCAGGACCTCTATCTTTTTTGGCAATCCTGGCCAGCCAACACCCAGTGTTTATTGCGGTATCAGCATGATAATTATAGTGCAGCTGATTTAAACTTTGATGTAATAGTCTATGCTTTCTTCTGGTTTTAAACATAAGTTCCAAGCCAAAAAAGATAAAGGCTGGTCGAGGATTATGTTGCTACGTGAATCATTCCTGGTGTATGGCATATACATAACTATAAGATAGGTTTCCTACCTATAGTGTTCTTTTTAAATATCTCGTAGTTGATGGCTAAAATAAGATTTAAAAAACTTTATTTAGTAGGATCAGAGCTTTGTACACTTAAAAGCATAATCAAGTTTTACATGTGTCAATGGAAAATGAGAAGTTATTTGGCTTGCCTTACACAGGAGGATAGGTTAGATGGTGGAATAATAATGTTAGGCTGAAAAATCTGTGATGCTGCAAATTGCTTCTCTCTGTTTGTTAGCTTTTTTTTTGGAATTGTACATTTACTTAGGTACCCAAACTAGAGAACAGCGGTGGGAAAGGTGAACACTGCACTGTAAAGGGAAGTGCATTTTAAAGCTAAAAAGAGGGATTTGAAATTTTATTATTATTATTGTTAGTTAAAGCTCAGTCTCGCTTCAATGCTGTTTTTTTTTTGGATTGGGAGTTCTGCCAGACTTCAGCCTGTCAGAGCTAAGAAGACTCAAATCAAGTCCAGGCCTATTTCTGCAGCAAACGGGAATCCTGGCTCCTTGCCTGTGGATTCATTCAGGGAGATCCATCTGGCTTTTGATGTTCTGCAAGTTTGAAGCAGTTTGTTTAAGGAACCTGTGCAGTGAGCACTGGTAGAAGCACACATAACTGCGCTTCTTCTGACTCTTCGGGTGGTGCATCGTTTCGCAGTTTCATTTTTGCTTGGTGCTTGCCATCTGCTTACCTACTGCCTGAGCAGCAGTTGGTTTCTATACCTGACTGGATAAAAGTGTAAATTTGGAGTTGGGAACATCTTGACTCCTTTGGGGGATTTGCAGTCCCGTAGCATTATCTGTCCACATTTCAGTTGCTATATTCATGTTTAATTAATTTAAGTTTAGTTCAGAAGCAGAACACTTGACCTTCAGGTTTTTGGGGTGTTTCTTTTTCAAGGATATTTCTGAGCTATATAGATTAGCTGAACAGGGAAAGTCACATTGGCAGACAAGATTACTAGTCTGTGTGAAAAATGTTTCAAAAGATATTTTTTAATGGTTAAGCGTTGTTCTTTCTATCAGACAGTTTTTAGGCACTTTTTGAAGAAAACCAAAAGCCAATTCTTCTTAAATTTTTAGCTTATTGTAGTTTTTTTTTTTTATTTTGTGGATCTGTGTGTGACACCAAGGCAAGCAGGACTGCACTGTGTTCCTAGGGCCTGACTTGGGAAACTGTTCTTATGCAGAAAAATTCATGTCAAGCATGTGCTGAATGCTGAGTATTTTTGCTGAAGCGGGATGAATTTGAGCATGAGCTGTCTTGAACCAAGGCCAGAGTGAAGAGGTTTTTTGGGCTTGGACAAATACAGATCTCTCTGAAGCTTCAGTGCTCTTTTTTAAATACCAGAAAATTATGTCAGAAGCTACAGCCCTGTCTGCATTTGGAAAGAGATGTGTAGCTTACCAATAGTCAGTACCAGTGGTGATCCCTTGTGCCAGCTGGGAGCTTGAGCGGGTTCATCGGCTGTTCCTCTGGAGTCTGGCTGCACTGATAGCTCTGCTGGAACTGACTTTTCTGTGCTTTTTTTTGCTCACCGTTTGGTGTGTTGCCAGCAGCACATTTCCACTGATAACTGATCACAGAGGATGACCCGGCTGTTCCCAAGAGCCCCTGCTTTCCCCTGAGAGAGATCCCGATGTGCAAGAGGTGCACAGGCCTGGCCTCCCTGGCGGTAGAGGCTGAATGAATTGTCAGTGTCTCATGAGAGCAGGGCAATGAGCTAAAACTGAGTGTCTGGAATTCCTGTTGTCCCCAGCTTTCTGTTGAACCCCTCTGATGGACTCTTCCTCTCGGGGCCGGAATGTCGGTCGCGTGTAATGCCCTTCTGGGTGTTTACAGAGTTTTTTTAACTAATCCAGTGTCAGTGTAACTTCATTTGAGAAGCTCAGACATGCAGTGGGCCAAAAGCTGGTTCTTGGTAGATCAGATATTGCTACTACCTAGAAGGTGGCTGCGGCCATCCAGTTTATGTTGCTTCTGCAAGTCAGTCAAACTTCGGAGGAGTTGGTACACAGTGTAAGAATGCAGGATCTTCATGCTTGTGAATGGCTGAATCTGGGGTTTATTGCAAGAAACAAGTGCAGACTGATTGCAGATCTCCCATTGGGTTTTTGCTCACGGTCATTTTCTTCTTGACGTAACAAGGTTTGCCAAAATAGATTTGTTATACAAACTTTTACACAAGGCTGTTATTGATTTGACATAACTTTTCCTGAAAGTAGTGAGTTAACAACTTCTACTTCCAGTGTTTACTTATGCAGGCAAATGGTATGCAATAATATATTTTATAAAGACTGCCAAGCAGCTGAGATTTTTTCTTTGAATTTGAGATATAATCACTGATCATTAATGTCTCATCAACTAAAAGACAGTCCCCGCCCTCTTTTATAGACTTTGCTTGGAGCATGTCCTGAAACAAGATTCTGCAGGTGTGAGCAAACTGTAATTAAGAGAAGGAAGACTGCAAACTTTGGTTGGCATTCTTACATTGTGACCGATATAAGACATTTGTTTTTCTAACAGGAATGGTGGAGAAGAGCACAGAATAGCACAGCAATAGAACAATCTGGTTTGCACTTTTTGAAAAGTAGTTCTTTGGCAAATGCCAGCTGCTCACTGTTAGCTTTCTAAAGCTAAGACTTTAGTGACTTGTGGAAGAAACGCACATGGTTTAGTTTGACTTTGTGTTCCATGCTAACTACTGCTCTGCGTTTTTTCAATAAAGTACCATCTCTTGGGTTTGGCACACCCTGCCTCTCTGAGCACAAGTCAAGTAGAGCAGTGGTTTTGTGTTACACTGAATTCATAGCACAGATTTTTTTTATTTTACTTTCTTTTTTATTTTTTTCCCAATATTCAAACCGTAGAAATAGCTGATTATCTTTGCCGCGAGAGCAAAGAACTACTTTAATATTCCCAGTAGCATATTTTGAACAACAATTCTTTAATTAAAACAACATTGGTCTCTTCCTGTATTTCATGGCTAGCAAATGAGAGAAAACACCAGTGTTAATATCAAAGGGAGTCAGTTTTCATTACAGTAATGGTTCAATTGTGCAATGCTGTAGGCAGTGAAATTTAATATTATTGTGACTTGTACTGTAATTGTAGGATGACAGAGGAAAATGGATTAAGTTTAAATATAAGTGTACACAGCAGCACATGGACTTTGTCAAATGGAAGCTGAGGGTTGGGACAGGATGGGTCCCCCTCTGGCTCTGTCATAATGAATTAGTATTTTGTAAATAACTGGCCACTAGACTATAGATTTATTACCTTTTGCAGATCTATGTGGACATAGACATACATCGATTCTTTACTGACTGTAATTGCAGTGTGGAGTTGCAGAACTGGTTTATGCCTGTAGGCTTGCAGGGTATTTGAATGTCTAGGCTTCTTGTCTTCACCTTTCATGAAAATATTCTTGCCTGCCAGTTTGTGAAGTTTTCTTCTGAAGGATACGCCCATCCTTTCAGTTCAGACATTGCTAACACATGAATGGCTTCAGACTGGAAAGCCCTTTGTCATCTAGATGAATAAACCAAACTCAAGTTGCAGATGATCTTTGCTTTAGAAAATTATGCTGTAGAGACAACTAGTGTTAATGAGCAATATCCCCCTCTTTTCCAGTTGCCCATATACATGCAGATTATAGTGGAAGACAGTAATTTAAAGCATCCATTACTGATCTCTTCCATGGAAGGTTAAGAACAATCAAAGCTAGATGTTTCATTTGTTTGCAGTTTAGGCAAGTGGAAGATGTCACCGAAGCAGTGCCTGAGAGCGTACTGGTGACTAAACATGATGCCCTGTCGTTTTACTCCATATCTTCATACTGTTTCACAGTGTTTCTCAGACGAATGTTCATGTTGAAACTTGTTCTAATGTTAGAGTGCAAAAGGGGGCAGTAAAGTGCTATCCAAAAAAAAATGTTTATTTTTATGGGTGTTTTTTGTGTCAAAAGTTGCTTTTCTCAATAGGTTTATAATCTCCTGTAACGATCACATGAATATTTTCTGTTTGAAAGGCTTACAAATGTTGCCAAAGCATGTTGTGAGAATAATGTTTACCCTGTGTATTTCTCTGTACTTCTGTCCTTTAATGGGGTCCTGAAACATGCTACACATTTGTAAGGAATCAAAGGCAGGAAGCTCCCCTCAGATATATTTAGGACATAGCTATATGAAGCACTTCTGAAAGAATTCCAACTTTGTTAATCATGGCAGATCCTCATGTTGTGCACTACTAGCGCCACATTTCTGGAAAAAGCAAAATGAAAAGAATGCTGAGGCTAGGGGTTTCTGCTTGAAGTACTAAAGTGTGTAGTGGTGGCATGGGTCAAGAGTTGGGCACTCATCCAGACCCGCATGCATCATTTGTCAAGAGGTAACTAGAAAGAGCAACTAATTACAATGCACCTACTGAGTGCTTTTTCTTTCAGAAATTCCTCAGAATAAGCCATTTATACAGACTGGCTGCTACTCTCCACTGCAGCCACTTGCAGTTTTTAAACTCCATGTAGAAAGCACGTTTCTGCTGAAATGAAATAAAAAGGAGAATGTGCCTGTGTGTTTCCATGCTTCTGCATTGGAGCAAGTGAGCAATGATTCCCTGTTTGGTGAAGCTGAGTAAGTCCAGCACTGTTGTGAGGTTCATATTTCTGTAAATGCTGATGAAATGTTAATATAATACAGTTTAAAATAGAACACTGGTTATATCCATCCTCCCTTTTTTTTT
>NW_020956030.1:422043-533648 GCF_003031625.1 Empidonax traillii
TTTTTTTTTTTTTTTTTTTTTTTTTTTTTTTTTTTTTTTTTTTTTTTTTTTTTTTTTTTTTTTTTTTTTTTTTTTTTTTTTTTTTTTTTTTTTTTTTTTTTTTTTTTTTTTTTTTTTTTTTTTTTTTTTTTTCTTAGTTAGAAGACTGTCCTGAAGCACATTAGTGGTTCTTTTGTGGTAACAGGAATTGATTTAGTAAATGGATCAGAATTCTCTAGTGCTTTAAGTACTTTTAGTAGAGCAGTAATTGCTTTCTGCACATAATACAGAAACTTAATTGCTATTAATAGTGCCTTATGAGGAGGTCATGTATGAAAACTGAATATAAAATCTATATCTAAAAAAAAAAATCCTTAACTTTAGTAAAAAAATTGGATTGTACATCTTTTCAATATTCAAGCCTTACCCTTGTAGTAAATATTCTGAGCAAGGTTGTATATTCTTGTGCAAAAACCACATTGTACAGGAAAAGACAGATAGATGGTTGCTCTCAGAAGTTTCTTTTAAAGCAGGGAAAGCATGCTTAACTTTTATAGGAAGAAAAACATCATTCATTTTTGCACTCTAGATTTCTGTTGGGGGTAGAAGGGTAAAACACAAGTTGGTCTAAAGGTTTTAGTTGTGTAAGTGGTTTTTTTACTTTGTTCTGAAACTGAGAGCCAAAGCAGTGAGGGAAAGGGCAGTTTTCCAGCGAAACTAAACCATCTCTTGCAGGCAGAGCTGACGCTTGGTTGAAACAGAAACGCTGTCTTAACAGCAGAACCCTTCTGTGTGCTGGGTGGCTGAAGGCAGGGTGCTGCCTCTGCCCGGTGGGGTGGCCTGGGGAGGGTCCCTGTACCCCTGTGTCTGTGGTCACTCCAAGATGCCCTGATCCCACTCTGAGATGACATGATTCCCTGGACAGGGATTGCAAGGTCACCTGCCTCTGCTACCTCCCTACCCAGGATTGGGACAGTGCTGAAGGAGAGTCTGTGGCAACTCCTTTGGCTTATTTACTTTTTCTACAGGACAAGATCACATCTGTAACCTTGAACATCACAGCTTTTAAGGAACCAGCTTTTCTCTTTGAGTGTCTCCAATAAGATGTGTTTGGTACCAGGTTGCAAGTGACCTTCCGTGTATGTGAACGATGAAAGGGGTACAGTTCTTGCCAAATATCATGTCTTGCCTGCAGGTTTTTTGCTCTCTCAAATGCAAGACACCTTTAGACTTGTGACCATTCTAAGCTGAGTGGGGTGAACTAGTGTATCTCTGCAACAGGACTAGTCTTAAGAGTTATTTGTTGAAGGAAGCTCATGACTCATCAGAACTGTGTGTGATGTGATGGTACAGTTTGATTGTCAAATCCTGCAAGTCCATGCAAAAAAATATTTTCTTTGGGGAGAAGTGTATGCACTGTCAGGCCATCCTTCTTTTACAGCTGTTAGAAATCAATTGTTGTATTTTAAATGCCTTCCTCTAGTATTTTGCTAAAGGTAGGACGATGAATGGATAGATGAAAGGGCTGAAATTTTTATACGTTTCTAATTCCCTGTCCACTAAAAAAATTGAGAAAGCATAATAAGGCTACAGAATCATTCTTGTGTAGATTATTAAGATTTCAGTTGCAAACATATTGCATCGTTTTGCCCTCCTGAAGTCGATAGAAATTTTGCAACCAATTTCAGTAAGAATAGGTTCAGGAAAATGCACCAAGAATGGTGCCTATTTTGCATGGCTCCTTGGGACACATGAAATGGTGGCACCACTGGCTTTTTCTGTCCAGAGTTGAGATTAAAAGAAAATACAATTTCAGTGCATTGCAAGTCTTTGCCTCAGGTAGTCTGAAAGAATGTGGGCTCCTTCGAAGGTGAGGAAGGGCAAGAAGAGGGAGGTGCCCCAAGCCCCGGGATGGAGATCAGCTATGGTTTCAGGGGACTGTTTCAAAGCATTTGTAGTCTTAATGCAGGTTTTGTTGCAGGGGAGCATTCTTTCCTTACAGTAGAAGTGAGAAATACAAGAGCTGCAGTTTTACCAACTTGAGTTACATTATTTTATAATCTGGCTTTGTAGAATGTGGTACTTGCCATTAAAGATCTTAAGGAATGAGCGTGAATATGTTTGCATATTTATATGTTTGAATTCCATTTAGTTTCTAGCCTGCAAGTCCCATTAATGCTTGTAACTATTCCTTACATGAACGGTTTCATTAACTGTGTGGAAAAATGTTACATATAAATAAAGGTCAGCAGATTAAACTTCTTAAATTTTATTTATATTCAAAAACATCCCTGTTGAGCATGTTCTGTAAAACTTCACTATAGTATTTAAATGATTTAATAAGACTGCACTGGCAAAGAAAAGTAGCTTCCATAATTCACTTAAAAAAATTTTAATAATATGAAGTACTATACTTCTTTTTGCTTTCAAAGTTTTATTTGCTAGTCTGTATAAAGCCAGTCTGTCATCTTGCTGTGTCACTCTATGGTATTTTTTCTCTCAGAGACTTCACGTAAGCATGGTGCCTTTCTTTTTCACAAAATTAGATACCCATTTTCAGACTCCATATTAATTCTTGTTTTGATGAGGCTTGTTTTTCTGTCTGTCCACAGTAGTTAATGATCCTCTTCTCACTGAACTCATGTTCACTTAATCCATTTAAATTGGAGTGAGATGAGTCCTATAAAATCACTGCTTCTGCAAAAAAAAGCATTTCATGTTTACAACTGGGTGTATACATTGTATCCACATGGCATATCTTTGTATATGATGTTGAGTGTGACATAAACTAATGTGAAAGCTTTGTATAGAGCAAAGGAGAGCTCTGGTCTATGTTTTTGAATTTGATTCAGTTCAGTGTTTTTGGGAATCAATAAACTGATTTTCATCATAATTAGCCCACTGTTACTTTACTGAAATCATTAGGCTTTTCCTGAAGCTTTTATTTGCTTTGCATCAAGCTGGTTTGCCTTGCTTAAATATTTCTCCTGTGGACTAAGTGATATTCAAAATATGAATGTTGTTATTTTCTCAAGTCAGGTGATGAATACATATACTGTTTAATAACCATTCTTTTTAAACAGTAAGGACTTGTATGTGGAATGTCATTCTGTATTCTGTTTCAGTTTGCAGTTTCATAAGTAACGGACTAACATAGTGTGTTATTAGTATTCATGTCATTTCCTTAATAAAACTTTTCAGTGAATAACCTTATAGTCAGGCTGGTAGTTAAACTTCATAAAGTTAGGTGGGTAGGATTCCCCAACAGTAGGTTTCAGGCTGCATTTTAAGAAGTGTCTTGATTGTTCACATTTTTAGGGTTATTTTTGTGACATTAATTTAAAGCTAACTGCCTACACCAATTAGTTCAGGTAAGTTATTAAAGCACAGAAGTTTGGCACTGTTTCCCCAGTTAAATATACAAGACTTGCAACAAGTACTAACATGCTTTCTAAAATTGTGTTTATTTTATAATTACTAGAATATCATTAAAGCTAAGTGTGCATATCTGTATTTATAGTATGTGTACATATATAAATGTGTGTATAGTTTTGCAAGTTTGAAAAAGCTTGACAAAACACTTGATTATGTCAGTCAATACTGATTAACAAAAGCTCTTAAGAATTTATTTCTCTAAGAATTTTATCTGTTGTTAATTTTACAATTTCAGAAATGACTGTGTACTAAGAAATGGTAGAATACTCTCAGTGAATAATAGTGTGGGTAGGTTAAGTTTTTTGTTTTTTTTTTTTTGATAATACGCTATTATGGGATTAGGCAGGTCTGAATGGTTATCATTAAGCAAAATTCCTTTATAATTTACTATGGTTGAATGTGCTGAGTTTCTCTAAGCAGTAAGTAGATTCTTAAGAATTTATTTGGAAACTGTGCAAAAAATACATTTTATGTTTTTATAAAATTTCACAATCAAATTTAACTTCTTGAGGACTTTAACTAATAAGGGTACATTAGTTCCAGGAACTGCTGCCGGGCCTTATAATAAATATGGTAGGTAAAATCATTGTAACATTGGTGTGAGTGGGGAACAAGATACTCTGTTCCTATTTTCTGTTTGTGTGTCATGAGACTTTTTGGTCAAATATAGTTATTTCAAAAAATGTTTGGAACTCTACAGGTTGATATTACTTGATAAGCTGCAAGATTAGTTGGACGTGTGGGAGGGATTCACATCCATGGGCCTTTCACAGATGTCAAATGTCGCCCACAGCACACCAGTTTTGGGCTGACAGTAAAAATGCCATTTGTATCCAAAAGTGCCAGGCAGAAAGTGCATGAATTTCATCGTACGGCTTATATGGTACTTAATATACTTTTCTGTGCTTTCTCACAGCAAGCACCGGATTATTTATTGTGAGCAGGATTTTTCAAATGCTCTAAGAGTCTTGCTATATCTGACTGCTGACAGAAAGGAGTTAGGAAGCTCGCTAAGCTTGTCTCCTGAGTTTCTGGTGGGGTACAGAGGCCTATATTGATATGTAAGTTTCCCAGTAAATAATATTTAGAGCTGAAACTCAGAAAGTTAGAAAGCTAGCTTTTTTTAGATAGCAGTGGTTCCAGTACTGTCACTATCCCAACTGCTCAGAGAGCATGCCACTGTCCCAAACCACCACTGGAGCAATAAAGCTTCCTCAGGATCCCTCACAAGATTCTGAAAACCTCTTGCTCCATCTTTATTCTATTTCTGTTTTGATGGAAAAAAAGCTTTTTAATTGGTTTGAAGGCACATTCTGATCAGACTTTTAAAGCCATTTCATTAACATAATTTTTATAGGCACTATCCTGCAAACATTTCATCAGTATTGATGCTACTCCAGAAAAGTTAAGGCTACATGAACACTTGTGAAAATAAAGATTCAGGATTAATCCTTTACTAATTCTGAATGTATGTTGTCCTTTCTTTTATTTTTCAGATAGAAGGTCTTCAAAAATAGAATCATAAAACAGTAATCTTAATCCTCCTGACATTTCATAAATAGCTTCAAAAATTATTTACCTGAAGTCTTTATAAAAACTACAGTAGCAAAAGTATATAGGGATATAGGGATAATAAGCATGCCTGTAAGTTTTGCGGTTGAACTGAAATACATAAGGTGAAACTTCATCTCCATCCATATTCATGCTTTGTTGTTGTAAGAAAATAAGGAAAGTAAATTTGAAAAATATCTCTCTTGCAAAGGTCACAATCAAAACTACAAACTGTGGAAAAAATTTCAATTTAATCAAGTTCTCAGATTAATCCTTGCATTTTCAACCTATCAGCATTAGATCCTGTAAGTTCAGACACTCAAATGAAAGGAGACTGAGTTTAGTTTTAAAACTGTACAGACTTCAGAGTCATAGCAAGAATATTCCCCTGCCATAAAGTCTAATGAGTGCATTGGTTTAATGCTCTTGTAAAATGTAGTTTTAGCTGTCTGTTGGGGGCAGTTCTGTCCTCTACCTTTTATGGGGCAATTCTGGGCTACTTAACCAAGGCTCACAAGTGTGCTTTCTCTCCCATAGCTCTTTCTGAGGGTTGCCTGGCATGCTATTTCTCAACCCATCCTGTTTGTGCTCAGAGTTTGCATGGAGAATGTGTACCGTAGCTGTTTCATGTATATACACGAAGTCTAAAATTGGAATCAGTGTTTTTTGTTTTTTGGAGGAGCTTTTGAGTCATATTATTGATAATGAAACACAGGTGCATTTATCTAACCTTACAATTTTTATATTTGTTCTATGTGGAAATCTAAATTGATTAATTTAAAAGCAAAGATGCAGTTCTCTGAAACCTCATGTGTTTCATAGTAAACATTCCCATTATGTGAAGAAGAATTGCTGGCAAGAAGAAATATTTGCAGCAGTGGGATTGTACAGTGACCAGCCTTTGTCCCAGCGTGCGTAATTGTCATCTTCCTGGTGTACAACACTGCTGCACAGGAGCAAAGTTAAAATGGGTCTGTAGTCATACAAGGCGGTAAAGTCAGTCACAGGTGATGGAGGTTGGCTCAGAAACTCTGTCCCTTTGCTTTTGCCTGGTCAGAGTTGATCCCTGAGGAGAGCCAGAATCAGGATATGTGCTACTCCCTTGGGAATATTTGCAGACTGGGATCTTCCTGCCCATCTTTCCTTGGTGCCCTTCCAGAACTGGTCTTTCCCTCAGTCATAGAATAATAGAACCAATCGTTTAGGTTGGAATAGACTTGAGAGATCATCAAATCCAACTGTTAACCCAGCACTGCTGTGTTCACCACTAACCCTAACCCATGTCCCTTAGTGCCACATGTACGCATATATCTGGTCGTCCTTCTTTAAGCCTATAACTCTGAGGATGCATTCCCACCATTTGTTTCGCCATTTCAGCTTTCAGGAAGTGGTAGTCACTGCATTCCTTTGGCATGTCTGAAAACTGGAGGGGGAGGAGGTGCAACTTTGCCCCATCTCCACTTCAATCTTACTTTGAGGAGCCGTGGCCAAGCCCAGTTTCTGCAGTCTGGAAATTGCACTGCACGGCACAAAAGAGTGCAGTAATTTATACATCAACAGTCGCTTTTCTTGCCATAACATTTCATTGTTCTAGTTCCCTAAATCTGTAATTACATGTCTTTGTCCTGCTACGTGCTGCTTCATAACAAATATAATTCTTACACAGGCTTTGTGAGTGAAAATAATCCTGCTCAATTAGCACAGATCATAAACTTGAATTGTATGGGAGCAAGCAGAATTTGGGGGGCGTTGCATCATCCTTTAATTTAGCAAGTTCTCCCCCACCACTACTGCTGGTGGCTCCTTTCTCCAAGCCAGAGGCTGGAGGTCACTGACTGACGCCTACAGCTTTGTTCTGTGTGAGTCTTAATACTCTTAATTTAAACTTTCCAGGAAGGTTGGCTGTGAATAAGCTAGATTTACTATGTGTGCTGTTTAAATACTAGCACTTGGAGAAGGGTGTTCATTAGGCAGCAGTTGTTTCAGTCGGTTTTTCAGGCCGATTTTCCATTAAGGAAGATCTTTGGAAAAGGCTGGCAGGCAAGAGAAAGAGGAAAGAAAGTCAGTCTTTTAGGTCTGTGCATTCGAGTACGTTGTGTTGTTGGCTGTCGTTCTAAAACATGCACTTCTTGGCCTTAATTGGAACAAATATATCTTAATGGAGAGAGAAACAAACTTGCTGTGGCTTTTGTCTTTGTGAGAACAAGGCTACTCATTTTGTGGATTAATCAATACTATAAGTAATTATTTATATTTTTCTTTCATGAAGTGCTGATGTTTGCCTGTTAATTATTATGATTAGAAAGACACAATATTATGCCTAAGTGAAAACATTAAAGCTCACTGTCTCCTTGTGTAATAAGTGTTCCCATACTAAGGCAGAAGCACACCTGTGTTTCACCTCTAGCACAAAAAACAACAACAAAATCAAAAAAAAACCCTAAAATAATGACAGTAATGGTGGAGTTTACAAAGACAAATCCTTGTAGTGTAGTGGTCACATTGTCTTGGATATAAGTGTTTTATCAGAAGCATGTGTGGTCTTTGAGTCAGGTAGGTCTCTGTCCGTTCTGGATCTGTAAGCATGGTGCTGCTGAGTGACTGATGTTCCTTTGTGTTACACTAGTGATATCAATCAGCATCTTAACATGTTGTTAACTCTTAAAATCTAAGTTTTTTCCTGTCCCACTTGGCTGTTCAAGGGTTTGAAAAATTAGTCTGGTCATTCTCCTATGTCCAAAATTAGCAAAATATGTGCAGGAATAGTAGAAATGTTACTAAAGCAGAAAAACGGAATTGTAGCCCACCAGATACTGCATTAGCTGCTCTACATGCCAAATGTGGAAGAAATAGCAGTACTTGCCAGAGAGATGTAAAACCTGCTACAGTTCCCAAAACTGGGATAAGGGCTATAAATTCAATCCATCTCAAATTTCCAAGATCTAAATAAACATCTTGTTGATATTGAGTTAGGCTCAAACTAGTAAGATTTGGTTTGCTCAGTGTGTCATTTTCGTTTTGGAAACCGCGTTTGTTCCTTTCTGTTCATTGCAGTTGCTACTTTTCTGCATGAAATTTTATCAAGTGTCTCACATTTTCCCTCTTCTTCTCTCCCCCTACCCCCCCTTTTTTTTTTTTTTCCCCATTTTAGATTCCTTCCTGGACAAGGATTGGTACTATATCCACAGATAGGAGACAAACTGGATATTATATGCCCAAAGGTGGACTCTAAAACTGTTGGTCAATATGAATATTATAAGGTCTACATGGTTGATAAAGACCAAGCAGATAGCTGTGCTATTAAAAAGGACAATACACCTCTACTCAACTGTGCCAAGCCAGATCAAGATGTTAAGTTTACCATCAAGTTTCAAGAGTTCAGTCCTAACCTCTGGGGCCTGGAATTTCAGAAGAACAAAGATTATTACGTCATATGTAAGTTCCACGTTTTAGTTGTTCGTTCTTTTTAGTGTAATTGTTCATTCTGTAGTACACTGTCTTGTACATTCTAAACAACCTAAGAGGAAAATGAATGTGTTTGTGTTTTTTATCTGAAAATAATTTCTTGCCAGCATGTTTTCAGCATTATTTCTGATTTCCAAAGGGTCTCTGTCTCTTTTTCTCCTTGGTTTGTATAAATCAAATTAGATTGTGCTGCTGTGACTGTAAAGGGCTTCTTTCTTCTGTGCACTCTATTGTGTCATGTGTTCTCATTGAAAGGTGTGTGCAGCTAAACTGCGATGCATTTCCTGCCCTGGTGATGCACCATCCTGTTCGCCTTGTCCTTGGTGCTTCTTATGCCAGGAGTAGGGGTACGGTGACCTGGCTATTCTAAGATGGGGCATACTATGTGACATGGCTAGCCATTGCTCCATGTGGTCCAGGCAGTCTCACAGGAAACATCTTTTGGCGATTTTGATGCCAGTTTTGGCACTGTGGTTTCCTCACAAGGGTTACTGTCGAGGAGCTGTAGTTGAACATGCCTTTCCTCACAACTGTACCTACTGTGTCCGTACAGTAGCCAGGAAGGTTCTCGGGCAAAACCTAGACTTGCATGACTTTGGAATGTCATCCTTTTTCATGGTCCTGGCTTGCAAAATGAAGGTGCATGGCATAGGCCTCTGTCCAACAAAATAAACTTTGTGTTAGTTTTAGTCTGATGAGGAATTTATGGCTGAGAGCAAGTCTGGAGGTAGCCACAGTGTTTGGTGATTCAAATTACTTATGATGTGTAAAGTTAATGATGTAAATCGAGAGTTAGCATTAGCTGAGACCTCAGCAGTACAACAACAATTTACATTAGTTTAGGTTTTGTCATTGTAATACTATGCCCTGCAGATCTCATTTAGCTCCATGGGCACTTTTGAAGTCTTGAGCAAATATCGCCAGTTATTACGAGATGGAACAAATTCTGTGTTCTGGCTTTTCTGCAGTTACAAGGAAGTTACATACTGGTATGTCTGATTTAACAGAATCACAGAACAGTTTGGGTTGGAAAGGGACCTTTAAAGTCCAAGCCCCATTCAGTATGCCGGGAACTCTTCAACTAGGTCACGTTGCTCAGAACTCTGTTACCAGGGATGGCACATCTAGCATCCCCCTGGACAACCTGTTATAGTGTTTCACCATTTTCTTTTTCACTGTAAAAAATTTCTTCAATATATCTAGTCTAAATCTACCTTCTTTTAGTTTAAAACCATTAACTCTTGTTCTGTCACAACAGGCCCTGCTAAAAAGTTTGTCCCCAAACAGATTTCTGCCACCTCCTTGAAAATTGAAGGGTTAATAACTATTTCATGTGATCTCTGCCGGTGTAAATATTTCTTAATTTTTTAGTTTAAAATAATAATTTAATAATAATAATAATAATAAATTTAAAAAGTACTCTGAACAAGTATTTTTAAAATGGAAATGGAAATTCAATATAAATTAATGCTCACTTCCCAGTTATATCCATTATGGTACACACAGTTTATAAAAAAGGTTGTATGTCACAGAAACGAAGTAAGAATTCACTTATTAAATATCAATTGTAGAAATTACTAAATAACAGTAGTGGGAAATACAAACCACCATTTTTTTGTTTTAAATATCACTTAATATAGGCGCTTTCTCTTTTAGTTGGGGGGTATATAAAAACTTGATACCACTTAAACAGTATTTGACTTTAAAAAAAAACCCGAACGCTTAAACAGTATTTAACTCTTGACAAATTCCCACTGAAATCCACTGAGGTATTTACCAGGGTAAAAATGACAAGATTAGCTATTAAGAGATAGTTATCTGTAACTCCACTGAAAATGTATAGCATAAAAATGACCATGCTCAGATATTTGGTCTAAATGCAGAAATATGCTCAGGATTTAGTGCTGCTTTTAAAATCATCCACAGAAGACCAGCTGCAGTGGAACAAATGGCAGTGTTACAATTATTACCTGAGAATTATGGGCACAAATGGAGCTTTCTGATACCCTGTCAGTTCTGTCATATCTATGTCATGGATTTACCCAGAGAATTATTAAGTGAATCTCATTTTCATTAGTTTTGTATAATTATTTCATTATAGCAATAAGACATAATAGATGTTGCATTTTCTGTAAGATTACAGTATAACTTGGTTGAAAGAACTTACTCAGCTTTCAGCCTTAAAAGTCACACTAGCCTAGCAGTAATACTGGAGTGCCTTAGGGTATTACTTTTCCTGCTCATTGTGGCATAAACAAATGGCTAATTTATCACTCCATTGCTAGCATACTGACCAAGCGGCAGTGAGGGTACCTATACATTTTAATGGGCTGGACAAAAAAACACCCCAGCCCTGAAAACCCAGCCATCCTGAAGCTAAAACTCTCACTTTTCTGTCATTCAAGGCGAAAACAATAAACTCAGTGATGTTGGTCTCAGAAACACTGAGAGGGGTAGAAAACTAGGCCAGTACTCAGCTAGGACACCATTTTACGGAGATACTGAAGCTAGATAGGGTTTTAACAGTTTGTGTTCAAAAGCTCTTGATGCAGCCTTGTCAATGCAAGTTCTGGTAGTCAGAATATTTGCCATAATTTCTTGTAATACATCTTAATCACATACAGAAATCAGGCTGTAAATCGTTTGCATAAATCCCTCTTCACAGACCTGCAATTCTTTCTTCTTCTGACCTTCCTTCCTTCCCTCCTTCCTTCTTTTACCTTCTTTCCTTCATTCTTTCCTTCCTCCCTTCCTTCCCTCCTTCTTCCCTCCTTCCCTCCATCCCTCCCATTTTGTAGCTTTGAGTTTTGTCTTGCTTGTTTTTTGGGGATTTTTTGGGGGGATTGAAGTGCTATGAAATGAAGGCAATGATGCATTTTATGTGCCAGCTTTTGATTTTGAAGTATTTTAGGACAGGATCTTGCATTCCCTCAACTAAGGGGCATCAAACAAACCTGACACGAGCTTACTGAGCTCAGCATCTTTGCAGCGCTTGCTGTGGCTGCCCCTGCAGCCCAATCTCACGCTATTTATGCTTGGCAGGCTGTTGTCAGCCCTTTAAACGTTTTGTGCATCGTCAGGTACCTTTATCATCTCACCATTATTTGAAAACACAGTTTGTTTTTCTAAGCTAATAGTATGTGGTTTGTGGAGCTGTATTAAACAGTAAAATCTCTATTCAGATTAGGGGGTTAGTCATTCTGGGATGAGGAATTACAACACAGGATGAAGCAGCTTCCTGAGCCCTGTGTACCTTCAGGGACATGTGATTGCACAGGAATTCTTCAAACCATAATTTTTATATCATCCAGATGTATTCATGATAGGTATACCAGAAGGAGATCTTTTCTATTCAGTGCTTCCCAAAGCCTGAGCATACAAAAGATGCAAATCTCTTTCAAAATTCACAATATTTTAAAAAGTAAAAGTGTAGATGAGTTTCTGATACCTGTTTTCACATTTAGTGGTACTTTAATAATAATTAAAAAAAAATAATCCATTTCCTGGCAGGATATTCCTCAATATGAGTATCAGTATCCAAAGAGTTAATTCTGTGAACAGCAGTAATTGGAAAGAGGATACTGAATGGTATTGTGAAAGTGAATAAATGATGTAACAGAATGTCCTTGCCTTTCTCTTCCTTGCCATCATCAATTTTTTGTTCCTGGGAAATGAATAGATTCATTTTCCTACAGTTACCTGATTTCTTTTCAACAGAACTGGAGAAGGTCAAATGTACTTGAGATCTCAGAAGTATTAATGTTTGATTATCCCTAAATATGTGACCATTTAGCTAACATATCATAAGTCTCTAAGGAAATGCTTAATCAGATGCATGAAGGGAGATACATCGTGCCCAACAACATTAAATATCTGTGTGAAGGGCAGACTTAAGGGTTTGAAGATTTGCAACTCTAATGTTTGCATTAAAAGTCTTTTTGTGTCTTTGCATGGTTAGGGAATGAAGTATAATTTTCTACAGTTGTGAATTGCTCAGAACGAGCAGTGAGTATCTTCTGAATACTGAGAGATTGATCAGCAAGTACTTGGGTCGTGGTGTCACTACTTCAGTACTTCTCTTGGATGCAGTGTTCCTTATTTGGAAGGGAGACATGTTAGCATAGTACAAACACATATCATATGCCAAAGATGTTTACTTTTGGTGAGCAGGAATTGTCCTGAACCCTTCACTTAAAGGCAGAGGGCATAGAGTGCCCTGCAATACTCTGGGCGGGCCGGGGGAAGCCTGGGGGAAAGCTATGCCAGAGGGAAGGGAGCAGTGCTGCCTGCCTTCAAGCCACCGTCAAGCTCCTTAGATAGGTAGGCCAAGCAAGCACATACCTCACTCCCTTCATCTCTTCTTTAGCATAAGTAAAGTGAAGTTTATGGGCTGACATCATCAACATTAAGAAATAAGTCACCTACAGTGAGATCTTCACCTGTTCCAAATTTTGTAATAGAATGGTTTGGAACTTGGGAAGGGGCTACAGAATGGTTCTCTGAAAGATTCTTGTGTAAGGCTTGCTCTGCCTGGACCTCATTGGCCAAGGTTGCTGAGCCGATGATGCTCATTGGCTTTGACTTTGGCAAAATGGAATACGATGGTTTTTTATCAACTTTTTACAAGTGACCCACTTACATAATTGGCTTCTGGCTTAAATTAAAAAACATGCATATATATATGTAAGTGTATATATATATATACATATATATATTTTTCATCCCTGTTTGATCCCTGACTGATTTAAAGGTTTGTACTGGCTAGTAGCACTACATTTTGGATAACTGCTTTAATAATGCTGTGGCTTTTAAAATCAAAACAATCATTCTGAAACTTTAGCATTAGCTGTGTTTGAAAAAATCACAAGTCTTTTTCTGTTTTCACTTTGTCATTCTGTTACAATTAAAGGGCAATAAATATCTGAGGAAGAGCATATTAAAGGACAATATGGATTGTGCCTTGCAGTCTGGCCCAGCTGGAAAGAATAAATCTCTTTGCATGGCCAAATAGATTTACATTAAAATGTTATTTTAGTATGCTGACCAGTTTAAGCGCTGACTAATCTGTCTGGCTGGGCATTCTGAAAACGTTTTGAGGCAGATTTCAACCTGCAGCCCCCTGCAACCTCCAGGTCACCTAGCGAGAGCTGCCTTAAAGGAAACAGTAAACAGGTTTTCCTTTGTTCGAGGTTAATTCCAAACTAGCCTAAATGGGAACAAGAACTCTTATCAGAATTTCAATTCCTTTTCTTTTGCAACAAAGACATTTTCCCTGCTGTTTGTTAAAGACTCTGGGGTCCAGAAATCTACTGGGTTTTTTTTATTTTTTTTAATGATGCTGTTGTGATAATAGTCACTCTGATTCCATTTGTACATAGATCACATTTTTTTCTTTCCTTTTTCTTCCTCCTTCCTCAGAAAATTAGATAAATAATTTCTGCTTAGTGTAAAATGATATCCAGAGGTCAGTCTTTGACTCTGCTGAAGAGTCTTTTAAGCGAAGTGTTAGCAATACCACTTAGCTCTTGTTGAATGAAATATAAATACAGCTTATACAAATAATATTATTGGAGAGAAAAATCGCTGTCTGTGCAGCTTCAGATTTCTAACAGAGTCTAAGACCTACAGGATTAATGGAGTTGTGGTCCTTTGGGGTTTTGTCCCAGACCACACAGGTCTTGTAAGAGAATAAGGCTATTTTATATTGATGGACTTTGTTCATATTCGGTGCCATTACCTAAGCAATACCAATCGTTTATCTCCTTTAAAGTAGACAGAGATAGTTCAGCAGGAAATCTGTTATTACGTCTCTATTCCTAAGGGAAGGAAATGAAAGATAGTAATGCTCGGTTTGTTAATTGATGGCATCTTGTGAAAAAAACAGTTATCTTCCCCTGCACTCCCACAGGTATTCCAAATAGATATGAAATCAGATGAAAATAAGGAATAATTATTCAGACTGGAAGAAAAAATTATTCAGGAAATACTCAGGACTTGAACAGGTTTTAAACTTTCATTGGAAGCTGTTTAATATTTTTAGTCACTA
The DNA here is from genome assembly GCF_003031625.1 of Empidonax traillii. NCBI lineage: Eukaryota > Metazoa > Chordata > Aves > Passeriformes > Tyrannidae > Empidonax > Empidonax traillii. The sequence goes on from NW_020956030.1 coordinate 436,520, forward strand.
TTTTTATTTCTTGCTTTTATAGTTCCTCAGAAAGAATTTATAAATATTGGAAATATAGTGCAGTCACAAAGAAAGATACTCTCACTTAGAAGTCTTTATATATATAGCATCTGTAGTGCTTTGCAAAAAAAAAGCTTAAACCCTGATCTTCTCGAGGTTGTGTATATTCTCACATAAACATCCTTAACAGAGCTACATGCACAAGAAGACTGGGTTGAGTGTGTATTTTGTGCTTTATATTCAGGCTATGAGTAACTGCTTAAATTCGGGGGGGGGGTGTATTGGGGAGACATGCCATGATATGAGGACAGTGTCTGTCTAAACAGAAACTTGGAAGAGCACTACCATACTGAAACACATTTAGCTTGCATTTTGTACTTAACTTTGTTGATGAGCATTTAGCTTATCAAGTCGGGTGTTACGTCTTTAAACAGTTCCTTGTGTTATACTTTATGTTATAGTATTTTAAGTCCTGAAAAAAGATTAAGAACTGCATAAGAATTTATAAAGGCTTTAATGAAACTCGTTTGCCTCGTTGAAGTCTTTAGATAACTGGAATGGAGAGAAATGTACTTTTGTCTGAGAACTACATTAGCAAAAACACAGGGTTGGAATGGTTGAAAATCAGGATTAAATGTCAGTATGGATTTTCTCTCCTGACTTTAGTCAATCCTGGAAACCTTGGATGAAGACTATTTCAGTATTTATTTCTGATAAATCAGACTATAAAACTAAGCTCTAATGGGCAGTCTTCCAGATTCTTTTTTTCAGTCCCAAGGAAATAATGCAAATATTTCTGTGAGTAAAAGCAGGATTAGGCTTAAGGTAGTCTTAGCTGTTCTTTGAGAAGAGTCCATATTAAGCTGATAAGGCTGTTATTAAAAAGCATGTTTGGATCTTTGTTAGCATAATTTCTCTGTTTTCTGTTCAATAGATGAAGACAGGAAAAATCACTAAACTGCAGCAGCTCACTAGTCCTTATGTGCTTACTGAGCTGCTGTGAAACAGAATTCTGAATCCAAATCCTGCTAGGAAAACTGAAAATGATTTGTTTTTCATGTATTACATGTTAGCATATAAATGCATTAGACCACAACAGTGCCGTTGATTGCAATATCCCAGAATGGTTTGGTTTGGATGGTGCCAGTTGCCTAGAACCATGTCCAGCTGAGTTTTGAGTATCTCCAAGGATAAAACCCCCTCCTTCTATGCAAATACTCCAGTTCCTTCATTGTCTCCATGTGCATTTACTGGACTTGGTCCTGTAAAGTCCATGTCTGTCTTGTACTGGGGAGCTTGTGAGTTCACCTAGCACTCCAGGTGTACCCTCACCAGTGCAGAGTAGAGGGAAAGGATCATCTCCTGCAGCCTGGTGGCAGTACTCTGACAGATCGAGCCCAGGAGGCTGTTGGCCACTTCTGCCACAAGGGCACATTGCTGGCTCATGCTCAACTTGGTGTCCAGCAGGACCCTCTGGGCCTTTTTTGCAGAGGTACTTTCTAAAATATGATTAGCCCCAGCCTGCGGTGAAATTCGATTCCACTTGCCATCCAGAGGCTGCCACAGCAGATGTGTTTGCATAATCAAAAAATTAATTAAATAATTCATGTTGCAAAAGAAGAAAAAAACCCGAAATTATTGTTGTAGTGTTAAAACAGTACTGAATTACTAAAACTGTGTGAATGTAAGTATTAAAAGTATCGTTTTGCCTATCTAGTTGCAACTTTTCAAAATTCCAAGCACTGGAGGATTAACATCTGTCCCAGATGTTTTCTAAACCAGAGTTTCCTAAAATGAACCACAATGAAGGTGCCTATGTGATAATTTCTAAAGAACACCTAAAGACTTAATTTCTTAATGGCAAATGTTTTAACTGCAGGTCCTCTAGTACCTTGGAAATTCAGATTGCTTTATGTTTGCAATGTTCCCTCATTAAGGTTTGCTTTGTGGGTATTTTAAAGCTCTAAACACAAACATAAGTATACTGCAATCAAAACAGTGCTTAACTTCTGATCGTCTTTGCCAAGTGCACAGTCATCCAATAGTATCATAATTGATCTCAGTAGTAAGGTGCCAAACTCTGTGTTGCTGAAGGAGAGTTAGATGATGTAAATAGCTTTTTGTGTTTTGCAATAAAGCACACTTTTGTTGTCCTCCATGTAAAAGCAGGAGATGAAGGTATTCTTTTATTGAAGCAAACATGTGGAAAATTGCTCTAGATAGTTGTAGTACAGAGCATCTCCCCTGAAAGGAATGAGGTTCATCTACAGGGCAAAGTCTGACTGTGACACTTTATTGGGGTTACTCCTGGACTCTGTGTGGTCAAAGCAAATAACATCATGTTCATCTAAACTGTTATAACCATGAGACTGGCACATTTTCTCATCTATAGTGTTATATTCTAAACTGTCACTAGGCATTAACTCAGTCACTGGTGAAGTCCTACCACCTAGAGATGAACTCTGCCTCAAAATGATGTTTTCCACTTCAGTGCTACTCGTATAGCAATTACTGGGTCATTAATATCATTGCATGCAATTAGTGACAGTAGAATGAGCAAGAGGTTTGTTATTTATTTAATATGAACTTTCACTATAACCCTTTCTTATCCATGTGGCACAGACAAAAACCAGAGAGATTTTCAAGGCAGGTGAACATCCTTGTAGGGTGATGTTGAATTTGTATGATACAGAAAGTGGGTCCTCATTTACTGTTAAAGCTTCTGCTTTTACTCCCATCAAGCTCTCTTGTCATTAGCAACAATCAGTGTAACTTGAATGCTAACTAATTCTATTAGTTCTGTTCAGCTGAACTGTTAAGCAAAGCTTGCTGTGGTAGTGGGGAGATACTCCTCCCTATCCACGAGAGGCTTTTGTCGGTAGCGTGCCATGAGAAAGGATAAACTTATGTAAAATACCTGTTTGTGGTTGGTGAAGTTAACTAGCTAGTAATCTGTTTTAGATGCATACTTTCTGATATACGCTAAATACATCATAATTAGTGGGCTTGCATCTGCCACAGTTACTTCAGTGCTCACAAATATGTAATTTGTTTATGTAAACTAGAAGCAACCATGTGTGCAGTGGATCATTATCTGACAACATTTCTCAGAGTATGTGAAATATGTAACTGAAATACTTTTAGAAATCCTTAACTGTAATGAAAGACTCAAATTGTCATTCATAGTGATACAGTATTGAGAGGCTTTTCTGTTTTTTTTAATATAATCTCTAAATCTTTCCAAGAGAATTTTAGAAAGGGAGACTTGACAGCAGTGAAGGAAGTAGGATTTTGTTGTGGGTGGGTGGAAGCTGTGACCTTCAGTTATGGATAATAATTGAGCAAATAGTTTACTGTTTAGTATACTTCAGCTGTGGTATTCCTTAACCTAGCAAGAAAGTGGTGGTGTTTTTAAAATTATACACAGCAGTAATCAGTTGGAAGTCACAACTTGTTTGGTGTTTTCTAACCCCATCTTGCTCACTATTGCTTTTTCCCGTTATGGAAAGACTTTGTTGACATAAAGGGGTTGTTTTTTTTTTTACCCCTTTTGTTTTTTTCTTATATGGTGCCATATCTCCCTGGAATTAATAAAATCCTTCTGAACGTACAAAACTTTACAATTTTCTCCCTGTTTTGTGCTGTCAGGTGACATGAGATGTGGGAAGGAGAGTCTACGGGTTTCCAGAGGTGTGCCTAGAATTTTGCAGTTGGTATATACCAAAGTATATTACAGTACAGAGCTGACTGGCCTGTCTTGATGATGTCCTCCACATTGCACCCTTAAAAAAAAATCATTGAATCCGTAATAGAATCTGTCCTTCTCTTAACATATCAATACAGGTGGAGATTTTTATGGGGAATTATATAAATACCCTTGTGTCATGAGTCCGAGCTAAGTACCATTGACTCATGCTATTCACAGTTGGACAAGATACATTTTAGAGCAGTGGTTAGAAAAGTGAATCACAAAGTTTCACCGTAGAGCCCTTGCTTCTTCCAGGCTTTATTTTACTCCATTTTGTTCTGGTTTTAGCTTGACTGGGGAGGGCATTGCTGCTTACTTGCTGTGCAGAATATAATTTGTGCACCTGTTTAGATATAAATCCTGAGACATGCAGTACAGGACCTAATTTAAAAAACAAGCATGAGAAGTGAAAAAGAAGAATGAAGAAGTCCTGTCCTTTCCTTCGCATTGAAGTTTTGCCTTGTGTGGATGGAAAGAAAAAGGTTGGCTTTAATTGTTTTTATAAACGTTCTGTAAGCTTTAGTTTAAGGGAAAGATCTATCTTAATTGGAAGTAATGTGTGGAATAAATTGAGAGACTGAGGGTTTGTGAATGGCTCTTAGGTTGAGAAACTCCTCAGAATTCTGCTGCCACCTTGACTTTGCAAGTAGGGCAAATAAAAACAGACATTAGGGAAAAAAAAGGAAAATTTTTTGTAAACTGTTTTTTATATTTTTCACTACAGTCTTGGTGTCTTAAATTGTACTAATTGAGCAAATTCAGCAGGTTTTTATCTCTCTTTTTTTTTTTTTAATTAAGGATAATTTCTTTGTCTGTGTAAGATCATTAGTAAAGCTGTGATTTTATTGTCTGTTTATAAAAACACAGTCAACACATTGACAGTACTCCCTGCAACTATTCATGATGTATTTAAGTGTTAGCACTTGTGGTCCAGGTTTGGGACTACTGATAATTAAATTTTGGAAGACAATCCTTTTTAAAAGGGAGAGTTTTCAGTGTCAGTCTTATTTTTTGTCAAAACAAGCGAAGATAAACCACTAGTTGCTAGTATTTGACATTATTATATTTCTCCTCTTTCTAAACATTCTACAGCTCACCTAACATAGTGTGTGCCAAGTTACCTATTCTTTGGTGAGTGGCCTGAACAATTTTTTTTTGTTGTTATTGTTGTTTCAGATCTCCATGCAGATCTGGCATTGCTACTAAGAGGGGGTGGAATTTAATTCCATTTAATTGAAACACTCTTCCTGTTACCTCAGCTACCTTGTTCTTCACCCTTGGCTGGTTTAGAAACAACCTCCACGTTGTGATTGGTGATCTGTGGTTTTGCAGTGTGTGATTTCTGGTGTTCTTAAACCTGTCCCATAAATTATCGAAATTTATGGGAAAGAAGAATTATTTATTTGGTGTTTTACTTAGAGAGTCATTAAAGGGACCTAACAGCGGATGAAAGCAATCAGAGCGCAAATACATGATGCCGGGCCAAAATAGCGTTCTATTACTCTTAATAAGATAAAAAACCCTGAAGGATTTAACATGCACTTAGTAGTCCTGAGAGTGCATGTGAGATCAAGTGCAGCTTTGCTTTAAGAATAACTTCTTTCTAATGTTGGATCTAAGGCTTGTGTGGATTTTTGCTGCTGTTTAGACTTTTCCATTTTGTCTATGAGTACAGCAGGGGAAAGTGGTGATGGGTAGTGTTATTTGATTTTATTTTATTCTGATTTTGAGAAACCCATTTTCTGATGCAGAATTTAAGCAGTATTTAATGAAAAAAAATGTTGAAAATCACTGCTATTGGTTAGTACTGATCCACTCCAAAGAAACCCGTAATTCTCAGTTTGCTATTAACAGATCCACATCAGCAGCAATTAATTTTTGATGACCTCATCAATAATGTATCTTTGATATATTGCCAAATGACTTTTATTGTCCAGCACACTAAGGAGGAAAAAAACCAGTTTTGTCCTTGCCCATCAGTTGACATCACTCATTCCTTCCTATAATCTGTGGTTTAAGGTCCATTTAGTTTTCCCGGGAAAACTGAGTACGGCAATCATCATTTCTCTCATCAGCTACGTAGTACATTTTATATTCAAGCTCTAGAAATACATGTGTTTTAAAGTTGTGTTGGTTCAAAGGATATGGCATTTGATTTGCAAACAGGTAGTATTTTTCATCATCCTAAAACATGAAACTAGGTAATAATTGTAGCAGAATTAAGAGGCTAAGATTTTTGTCTGCTGGTGTTTTCTTTTAAGTAATTGTGATGGCATTTTTTTCATTTTGTAATATGTGCTTTTAGAAGTGAAGGAAGTTGACTTTTTGTGACTGTGCCTTCATTTTTAATCTCTTTGTGAATGAAAAGCTATATACAGGCACAAATCCAGCAGCTTAATTCTCCATCTGATTAGAGCAATGTTACCAACCTGATAGGTTGAAAACAGCCATGATCCATGCAGTGGCTCAGCCTCCTGGGAGGCAGAGTAATAACAATCAAATGAAGACATATTAAAATGTAATATTACTTCCTCTCCATGGGGACTGTATAAGAATCATAGCCAGAAACTGTTCTTGTCAGCTGACTCTGCTTCGTTCACTGATTCCCTGCCTCTGCATTTATGACTAATGCATTTCATACAATAAACAGCACTGTGGAGTTTTAAAAGCAAATAAATGTAAAACATTTACATGATTTACGTGAGTTCTAGGCTTTTGTTTGTTTTTTTGTTTGTTTTGTTGAGGCTTTTGTTTGATTTTGTATAATTCATATATTTCAAAGAAGGGGAGGCAGATCTGAATGAAGTTTTTTGGTCTAAATAATTTCATTTCTCCCTTGTGTGCAGGAGAGGATATGTTAAGGCAGTGTTTTACAAAACTGAAAATATATACTAGCTTCTCTAAAGCATGTATCAGCAGACTCTTAACCATAATTTCATAACAGATAAGTGTTTTGTGAATGCTGAGAACCTAAATTGCATTCCTCATAAAATGGCAGCTGCTGTTGTATTCAAGGAATGCAGACACACAGTGTCTGATAAACTGTTTTAAAAAATGCCAATAAGTTATTACAATTTTGTTAGAAAGTCTTACAATTTTTAGTGCAATTATATATGTTTATTTGCTGGTGTGGTTTGACTGTTGACTGAATAATACGCTTTTGACTGTAATTATTAGTTTTGCAATTGACATCAGTGGAACAGGACAAGTCTCAGAAAACCAGAGCTATCTAATCATCAGAGGATTTAAAAATATTTTGCTACCTGTTTAGCAACATTTTACTTACTTTTAGGTTCATACGTATTGCTGTATTAATACAAAGTGTGGGATTCTGAAAACATGTAACACTAATGAGAAACTTCATACTAATCATTAGTTCTGTTTATTAATGTTAATATTTAAGTAGTATCTTGTCTTCTTAGCAGAGGGGCATGTAGGGTAGATCATGTGTAAGAAATTGACTCTAAAATATATCCGTATTTAGATGTATATATAAAAAACCCCAAACCATATATAAAAATAAACTGGATGGAAGGTTTAAAATTTGATTATATAAACACACTGGAGAGTATAATTCCCATTTTAGACAGAAGAAAATTTGTGTCATGCTTCTGTGTTTATACCAAAACTCCTATCACTTTATTTTTTTCTTTTTTTAAAATATCCTTTCAGTGTGAGCAGAGCTACAGGTAAAGGGCCGCTTTCCTGCAGAGGTGTGAGTGCAGTGGTGGAGCTAACATGATAGTGGGTGTAGTTTTCATTTGGAGATCGATATAGAAAGGCCACAGCAAGTGTTTGAGGAATATTTTGTATTCGCTCCCTTGTTTGACTTCTGCACACTACACTGTCAAGGGGCATCAGCAGTATGAAACTCTGTTTTCTCTGCTGTCCCAGATTACTTCTCTGTGCAGCTTTTCAAAGCTTGAAATGATGTGTTTAAAGCTACCCACTTTCTTCCTGGTACACTAGGGATACGCAAGGTTATATTTCGATAGTCTTAATGAATTTTGAAAAATAATTTCCTCCAGTGGCCTTGGGTAATTGTCGGTTTAATTACAGGGAGAAGCTGAGATGGAAACTTTGCTTTGTCACTGAAATTCTCCTCTTTGAAAATTCCCCATTCCTCAGGACGTAGCAGTCTGTACTCTGAGCTATAACGTAGGCTTTCCTAAAATCCCTTGAAGAACTGTGGAAAAAGTGAATACTTCTGCAAATTCATTCATCTGACATCAAAGCTATGAAAGCATTCTTTTAGCAAGCAAGCGAGGCAGATTGCGCTGGCGTAGACACACAACCAGACTCATTGTACATCTGGGTCTTCCCGTTTGGAGACTGTATTTGAAGTAATTTTGCATTCTTTTTGCCACCTTACTTTCTTATTCTGTACTGAGGTCATACTGCATCGTCTGCATCTTATTGAGGTCTCCTGCTCTGTGGGTTAAATGGATAGGCCTTTAAAGAATAAAAAGGCATTGATGTCCAGAAGAAGCAGCACTTTATTCAATGAAAATCAAGTAGAAGGTATTTAAAAAGATGTGAAACCTCATTGCCTCAATTAAAAAAAAGAAAATCAAATAACAAAAAACCACAAGACAAAGTCAGTGTTTATTACTTGTAGGTTCAGTTGATGCTCAGCTTTGGTATTTCTATTTACTGCTTTTTTTCTCCTTGTCCTTGTGCTGGTACATTGGAAAATAGATCATAAAAAACATTTTCAGCAAAGACACATTTGATTTATGTCCAGGATGGGTTCTTGGTATTGATTTTTTTTCCCTCTGGAAAAAAACCCAAAGCACAAAAAACAAAAGAAAACAAAACTATATGTCTCCATTATTTTCTGAGCCTGGCAATGCAGTTGCATATTTCAGATTAGCTTTTATCCTAAATTACTCAATGTGCTCTTTTGTATTTTAAAAAGTGTTTTTGCCATACATCTAATTGTCATGCTTTTACAGGGGGGAGGGAACAAGAGGAGGAACTGGGAGAGACCATTTGAGAGGAGAAGGGAATTTTAGGAAAAGAAAGCACAATTTGGGAAGTTTGTATGGTGGCTGTAATTCGAGTTGGTCACAAAAGAGTCAGAAGTGGAACAAAAACAAGAAGCAGATCAAAGGCTAGGAAGCAAGGTTCAGCAGTATGGGGTTTATATCTTTTCGGGTAGGGAGAAGATTAGAGCAAGAAAAATACTACCATGGGGCTAGGAAGACATTGTGAAAGAAAAAGGAAATATACATAGACTGCATTTGAAATAAAATCCCCAAGGAAGGTGAAAGAGAAGGAGTGAGAATTAAAAACAAAGACTTGAACAGTGTAAAGCCCATGAGCTGAAAGGAGAGGGGCAGAAGCAGGCATGTGCTGCCTAAACAGTTCACCACAGCCATGACAAGCAGTGAGCTTCCATACAACCCGTTTTTCATTTGTTTTTGCCAGTTGGTGGCCCAGTGCTGATGCCTGTGCATGCACCCTCTCCTACGTATGTTTTGGGCCTTGAATAAAAAGCTCCAAGAAATGACGGTGAAATTTCATCCTCAGAACAACCAGGGCAGGCAAACCTCTGGTGCATTCTCTGCATAGCAAAGCCAGAGCCCACAGTATTCAATTGTGCCCTCCTTGCCACTGTGCCCAGGGCACCACCGCGCATGCCGATGGTGGCCAGTGCCCAGCACAGCACAGAGTCACGGCAGTGCCGACTGCTGAGGAGCTGCTGAATCATTTTCCAGCAGATGTTTTGCGACCAACAGCTGTCTTGGGCAGCAGCGGCGCACCCATACACCGTGACTCAATGTTTTGGGTTCTCCAAGGGAGTGGTGCTTCGCACTCGAATCACATGGCAGTGTCAGCTTGCGCCAGGGTTGCGTGGTTCCAGCCGGCACCTAGATAAGCGAGAACAATATAAACACGGGGGAAAGCACCCGGTTGTTCATATGAGCTAAAAGATTTCCGTGAGAGTAGAGTGTATTCCGCTCTGCCTCCCACCCTGGCGGAGGCTCCTCAGTGCTGAGAAAAGTGAGATTGTGCTTTAAAATATTAAATGGTTTTCCAATCAGTTCAGAATCTTAGCTTTCACCTGGGTCTTTTGTATGCATTCACTTCTTCCAGCAGGAGATTTGTAATAGAGGAAGCAGGTGTAATATGGTGATTATAAAGATATTGTTGGGGTTGGGGAGGAAAGGGTGATTTTTCAGTGCTTTCCTTCTCTGAGCCTGCCAGAGCTTCCTTTTCAGCTGACTCCATCACATATTAGCAAGGCACTGTGTTTTTGTCTAAGTCAGTCAGTCAATTGCGCATAGGAAAAAAAAGGTTGCTGGGTAAATTTGAAACAGTGATAACACATTCCTTCATTTGTATATATTGTACAGTTTACCAATGTGTTCATTCCTTTGGCTTTCAACATTTCACGACTTTCCATGGGTCAGCCCAAGCAATAAGAACAGGTCCTGGTAGATTAAAAGATCCCTGCTTTCAGACACTCATGTTCACATCACTTTGCCTGTTGATTTCCTGTTTTTTATTTATTTTTATTTTTATTTATTTTTCTTTTATTTTTAATCAGCAACATCAAATGGGTCTTTGGAGGGCCTGGATAACCAGGAGGGAGGGGTGTGCCAGACAAAAACCATGAAGATCCTCATGAAAGTTGGACAAGGTAAAGACCATCTGCTGTTTCATGAAATCACTTTGATCGGTCTCAATGTCCTTTTTAGCTTTCAGGCTTCTTTTAGCAGTGCAGAGCAGAGAGCCAGTCGAGTCTAGTGTGGTCATTCCTCCCTTATAGTCTGAAAGCGAAGTCTATTTTCTCTTCCTCAGTTACTGACAGATTTCTACAGAAGGAGGGTTAGCGTAATAGGATCTCTTCATTGGAGAGATCCCTAGAAGGAGAAAGGTCACCTGGGAATAGTGTGTTTCAGTCATTTTTATTTGTATTTTAAAAACAAAAGCCACAACTCTGCTGCTCAAAATTATTTAAAATACATGAAAAGAGGGAAGCTAATATTTCTATAGTTTGCTTGCTATGAATTCTGATTACAGAGAGGTTTTTGTTCATTGTCTCTTTTCACATATAGATAACCTATTGTGCAGGAAGAAAGAATTATTCTTCTAAGCAGAAGTTGGTTTAGTAGTCAGTCAACTTCCTCAGTTAAACTGAAATGTCATCTGCAAAGCTTTTCTTGCCAGTCACAAGAGCCCTTATAGTTTCTGCAGATGGCCTCACAATTTAAACAACTGAAATAATATAACCATTTTGCTTTAAAAGGAAAATTACGTTCTTATATCTTCCTGCCCTTTGCATAAAGATTCTTCTGCTAAACCATTTGTGTCTCACGAGGTACTTAGAGCTGGCATATAAGGCTCCATACCATCAAATGCCAAAGATGCATGAGTCGTCTTTCTCTCCCCCAGATCCCAACTCAGCAGGGCTGCCCCGGCACACGGATCCCACCAAGCGCCCCGAGCAGGAAGCTGGCACCAATGGGAAGAGTTCCACCACCAGCCCCTTTGTGAAGGACCACTCAGGTATGTGTGGTGGGACTCTAGGACGTCTCCTCCTTGTCCCAAATGTATTTTATTTTACCATTGAAGTGCCAGAAGAGCAAATATTTTCATAGTGAGATGAAGCAAAAGCCAGTTCTGCTGCTCCTGTTGATAGTGTCTTGGAGCTGCAAGTTTTGACATAGCTGCTCTGACCCCTCTTCCACTCTCCTGCAGAAGTTCATTATGTCTAGTGACAATATCACTCATTTACAGGAAAGTTTTTGGATAGGACATTTGCTAAGCAGCTTTACAGTGGTCAATGCTGCTTTACATTTAGTACTCTGGCAGATGAACTAGTCTCTATCTTTCTCTTCCCGTATAATACATTATCAAGTGGTTCTCGACAGCCATTTATAAAGTTTATTTCAAGGCATCTATAATTAATGTCCTAATCTTTTAGCTGACCATATAAAGTCTACACATGGCTGGTCTTTTACTAAATGCAAAGATTCTTTGTTTTTTAATAACTACCTAAACAAAATAAACAGATCATTCCAAACAAATACCTTCAGGATGCACTGCATTTGTTAGGTGAACAAGAAAAAACCTAACTCTTAAGACTGAAGGTGTCCCAAAGAAAATTCAGTGAACTGGGAATGCTGCAAAAGCAAAACTTGCTGACAGGTGATTCTGGGTTTCCTGAAAAAGGCTGCAAGTTTTGCTTGCTAGCTCTGTAATTAGTTACCGGGCTAATGAATCTTTGATATAGTGGTCACTAGGAAGGCTTTGCTGATTCCTACAGAGGCTTCAGTAGGAAGATTTAACAATTACGTGAATGTGGCATCTGTATCAGTCTTCCATTGTGAGTGAGCATCAAGAGAGGGAAATTGTTTCAAACTTTCAAGAGAGAAAGGGTCAAGTAAGCATTCATTTAATTTTTGTGACAAATAATGTGATGGTGTGATGGCACCAAATATTCAACACACTATTCAGCACGTGAGCTTTTCCTGACCACCAAACGCATGGTATTGTTTTCTTTTAATTAAATGTTAGTTAATACAAACAGGTACATGCTGTAGTTATTTTGCCTGTCTCCCACACTGCCTCAAGCTCCTTTGTTTCATGTGCAAGCAAGGGAAGTCCACGTAAAGAGGTATTAAGGATGGTTTAACTTAAATCAATATACAAAAGATAAAATAGCAGTGGGAACACTGTGACACTGAACAGTACCAGTTGTTCTGAGAATTGTCATTTCCTTGTGTTATATTCAATTCCAGTCCTATCCCTCCCCTTTCTTGTGCCCAGGGCTGGCCAGCATCTGTTAAAAGATGCAGTGTGCATCAAAGGGTGCCTTGTCAGTGCCAGTCCTTGCTGCTGATGGATGATGATGTATGAAACAGAGTGGTTTGGGAGCAGCACAAAAGTGAGACCAACAGACACAAAGTCTTGTTTGATATTGATTGCTGACTTCAGTTGTTTGCATTTAGCTATCTAACAGGGTAATTGGTTTGTCAAACTTTAGCTCTCAGTTGATTCTTCCAGTGTTGCTTACTCTACACATTTTTAAGCAACGTAAACGGGTTGCAGGATGGCAATAACTTTTGTCTATTGTATTTCCATTCTTTCCAGGATCTAGCGCAGATGGCAGTAAAGCTGGGCATTCCAGTATACTGGGTTCAGAGGTGGCCTTATTTGCAGGGATTGCATCAGGGTGCATCATTTTCATCGTCATCATCATCACTTTGGTGGTTCTTTTGTTGAAGTACCGGAGAAGACACAGGAAGCATTCCCCGCAACACACGACAACTCTATCACTTAGTACATTAGCCACCCCAAAACGCAGTGGCAACAACAATGGTTCTGAGCCCAGTGACATTATCATTCCTCTAAGGACTGCAGACAGTGTCTTTTGCCCCCACTATGAAAAGGTCAGCGGCGACTATGGACATCCGGTGTACATAGTTCAAGAGATGCCTCCTCAGAGTCCAGCAAACATTTATTACAAGGTCTGAAAACACACAACCTGTGTTACAGTTGAGTCGTAGAGGAAACTCACTGGTCAAATGCTTTCTGTTGGGGTTTGTGATGATGCCTGGTGCGCTAGCATTGACTTAAGCACAGGGGGGAGAAAGCAACAGCTCTTTCTCCAGGAACCAACGCGAGCTGGACAGCTTACCTAGTCTGTAGAATTCCTATCTCAGTGAATAAGTATTCACTAAAAGCTGGAAGACTTTTATGTAGAAGATGCCCATTCTGATTGCTGTACTCTTGTTACATTCATCATCCTCAAAGCCATGTGCTGTGGGCGTTCAGGCATGTACAAAAGCCAAGGGAAGATGGAGCAATCCGTGGATGTTAATAGCTCTAGGCATCCTGGGAAGGTGCTCTAGGATATATCAACCTTGAAATGCAATCTTCTGACTTTTGTGTGTCTCTCTCAGTGCGTACTGGATTTGTCACACAGACCTTGGTGTCTAAGTAAGACTTGTTGAAGTTCTCTCGCTTTTAGTCCGTCACTGTTCCATTTGTTTCTGTTATCCAGGGCTCTGCCATCCTTCACATAAGATTTCCTTTCACTCCACCTCCTGAATCACTAATGGAACATTAATGTTTGGAGATCCGCACTCCATCCATCTGCTACAGCAGCCTCACTCGAATGGGTAATGCATTTATAAAAATGGTGTTTGATAGTAAGGAGCCTTCCAGCCAAATAGTTAGGCTGTCAACAAAGTCAAGAGCAGGACTGGGTGGTGGAGGGAAGGGCTGATTGCAGTTGAATATTGCTGCCTCAAAAATAGAAGCTGGGAAGAAAAAAAAAATACATTTAGGTAGCACAGCACTTTGGTATGCTAAGTTTTAAGAGGCAAGTAGGAAACACAATAACATGCACAGAGGATTAAGGCTGCATTTGAAGGAATTCATGGTTATCAAATACCAGTGTGCAGAAAAAACTAGAACCTTCGATACAGTAGAACAGAGGGGGTATTGTTAGTAAGTGAACAAGCCTGGAGAAGACAAGACAATAGCAGGCCGCTGAGGATTATATTAGGGCAGGGCTGATGTGGTACTGGCAATAAGATACACAGCTTTGAAGCTGTAGGGGAAAACATAGTCTGCTTTGGGTGACTTTTAAGCAGACTCAGCTGCTATACTATCAGATTATAATAAACACAGGGAAAGCATTTAAGAAAATAGCAGAGAGCCAAGTCTGACCAAGAAGATTATAAGCCAACGGGTCAAACGAGCTAATTCTGTCACTGGTGAAGCTGTAGAAAAAAACCCCAAAAAAGCAACAAACCACAAAACCTTTCTCATCTCTGAAAGTAAGGCAGAATTTCATTCTGACTGACCCTTTTGGCACTTTGGCTTATTGTTGTGCTGTCCCTGCACAGTGAGTGTAGGTACTGTGACTGACACAGCCGTTCATTGGTGCTCTGTTGCAAAGTGAAAGCACATATGGCAAACCTCTTGCAGTCCATAAGAATAAAATAAATTATGACACTGAGATGGAGAAGGAAAATATGTCTTATTTATAATAGGTGTATAGAACACAAGGGATATAAAGTGAGATTTTTTCTTTCGTTCATTCTTTCTTACTTTTTATTTTGGTTGGGTTTTTTTTACTAATATATATTTTGAGATTGCACAGAATCTACACCAGAAGATGTGAAATTCATTTGCGGCAATTACATAGTCTTAACTTGTTATCATTTTACATATATAGGTATGTGTGTGTATATATGTATATACACGCATATATATGATTATATATGCATACATATGCATATATATTTATGCATACGCACACATTTTTTTAAAAAATTAATTACTTCTGGGAAAAAAAAAATCAGCCATCCAAAAATAACAATGGCAGCATATTTAAAAAAAATAAAAATTCCAAAGCATCTCAGAAGAGAAAACTAGGAAATATAAGGCCCAAAATATCAAGAAGTCAGTTTTACTGCATCACATATTTAACAGTGACAAGGCGTGCCGGCATTTATTTTCTGTGTTGTGATTTCCCTTGCCTTACAGGCTGATGTGTTCTGTAGATTTTGTTGAGGTTTGTAGAGGGAGGTTTCAGGTTAAAGTTTTCTCTTTAGCATGGCTGTTCCCCTAAAGCTCCCACCCTGGGGAGGAAGTAAAAAAACTCTACTTTTATATGTGCTATGCAAATAGACATTTCTAACATAGTCATGTTACTATGGTAACACTTTTGCTTTCTGATTTGGAAAGAAAATGTAGCAACTGCATTTTAGGGTTCTCAGACATCCGGTGAGCCCCTGAAAAAAAAAAAAAGAAAGAAAAAAAAAAAAAAGAAAAAAAGTCTGTTATAGAAATGATCACTCTCTTTGTTTTCTGAACCTGAGGATTATATTGGGATGTTGGTCCAAAAGAGAGAAACAAAAACAAAAAAAATCTCAACCCATGGTTCTGTGGAAGGTTACTATGGTGACTAACTACAGTACATATGTAATTCTTTTCAACAACCTTTCGTTTCTGTGAATCCATCCATACAAGGTTCTCTTGTAAGTCATTAAGATTTTATTTTGGGGGAGGGGGAGGAAGGGAGAAGATGGGTTTACTGATACTGATTTTTTTTAAATCATATCTATGCTTCGTCAGTTGGCCACATTCTAGTTACATGCTAAACTGTGAAAAAAATAATCAGATTAATTGCTCAAGAGCAACCTGCAACCAATTGAAAAAAAATGTACTGTGCGTCTGTTTTGTGTCTGGTGCAGAATTATGACAATCTACCAACTGTTCCTTTCTTTGACGTTGGTCCAGCTATGAAAAGTTACTGTAAATGCCTTGCTTGTATGATCATCCCTAGTCACCTGAATTGGAATTTGCACCATCATGTCTAAGTGAAGATGCTGTAAATAGGTTCAGATTTACTGTATATGGATTTCGGGTGTTACAGTAGCCTTATTCACCTTTTTAAATAATAAAAAAAAAAAAATCCACATGAAAACAAGACAAAAAAGGCTTTTCTTAACCAGATTGTGTATATAGAGCAATGTTGGTTTTTTATAAAGTCCGAGCAAGATGTTTTGTATAAAATTTGAATTTTGCAATGTATTTAGCTACAGCTTGTTTAAAGGCAGTGTCATTCCCCTTTGCACTGTAATGAGGAAAAAAATGATATAAAAGGTTGCCAAATTGCCGCATATTTGTGCTGAAATTGTGTACCATGAATATTTATTTAAGAATTTCTTTGTCCAGTTTGTAAGTAACACAGTATTATGCTTGAGTTATAAATATTCTTATTTCCTTTTTTTCTTTTTTTTTTCTTTTTTTTTTTTTTAATATTTGTTTTGTTTGGTTTGGTTTTGGTTGTTTGTTTGTTTCATTCTGTATTAAAACTAGCCGGTCATAAGTTTGAAATCTGCTTTAGTTCCACATTGCAATTAGTTCCCAGAAAATGAAAATTATGAAAATCACATTCCACGTCTGTTTCAAACTGAATTTGTTCTTAAAAAAATAAAATATTTTTTTCCTATGGAAACCTTGCCTTCAAGTATTTTCTTCTTTTGTTTTAAGGTTTTTTCTTTTCTAAAAGATGAAAATAAATAAGAAAGCCACTAAACTTGCCTGCATGCCTCCCTCCCTGCCATTTCTCCCTTTCTCCTCTCCCCCATCTCTCCAACCTGATTGCTAGTGGTTAATGGGAAAGAAAGCTCCTTAGAATACACTGACTTGTGTTAACCTACTTCTTTCCCAGACACTCTATTACATATATCAGCAGATTTTAGAAAATGTCTGGGTATCCTATGCCCTTGGAAGTCAGTGAACTCCAATCAGGTGCAGTAACCAGGTTGCCTGGATGATCCTGGAGGTGAGATTATAACCACACAAATAATTCCCAGACATTTTAAGGTGGGCTTACACTGTGACCAGAATCAGAGAAAATACACCTGAAGCCTTCCGGATACTGTTGTCACTGCTTCTCCAGAGGAGGGGAAGCAGCAAGCCTGGGGTGACAGGGCTGAGCAAGAAGGGACAGGAGATGTAAGACCTTGGGAGGATGATGAAGGATTAGAAATGCTGCAAAGTCAGAGCATCTCTGCATGGTTCTTTCAGTGGGGCCATGCATTGTCCTGTCCCCACTTTACTGCGCCGTAAGGGAGATGGAGGCCCACATGTGCAGGTAGCACAAGCCTTAATACAAGATCTGTGGTTGTGCTGCTGTAATTTTCACTAGAATAACAAATTCATTTAATAAATAATACCTTAATTTTCTGACAAAGTGTGGTCAGCCTGAAAGTGAAGCACCATTCAGTTTGTTAGGAGCACATAAATAGCATGATCATCCATGGAGTAACAGGTGGGAAGGTCTACAGAGGGCAAAGATGCATTTGTAACTTAAACAGCATATGCCAGTTTGTCATAAAATTTTCATTAAAGAAAGGCAACTAATTATTCATAGTATGGGTCATGCAATTCCCATTTGTCAAATTATTTGTTCTTTTGTGAATAATCAGAAAAAAATGACTGTATGGCAAAGACACTTAGCACGTCACAATGGGACAAGTACCCTGAAACAGGACGTACAGAAAATCCCAGACTGGGGGATGGTTGGACTAGCATGACAGTTTGCTGATGGAGCTCATTTTAGAGGTCCAGTTTACAGAATCTGTGCTGGAAGTTGATCTTAACAGGAAAGTCACACAGTGGCATTTAGGCTTACCTTCTGACTCTGCTACAGATATCTTTGGGAGAGCGTGTGTGCTCACAGTGGAGCGTATGAACATCCTCTGGCATCTCAGTAAATCACTGGTGCCTAATCCTCCATTTATGTCTGTAAGTCACTTGAAAGGAGGTAGCCTTGTGTTCTCTGGGCACACAGATCCTTGGCTGGACTGAGTTTTTACTCTCTGCTTTGCACTTGCACACGGGATTTCACTTGCTCGTCTCGGTGGGTTGTCATGAGAGTTCCCATGTTGTTAATTTGCTGTGAGGTACTCAGGTCTGGTCTATGCTGAAAGCTTGTCTGGCACAGCCATCTGTTAGAGCTGTGGCTCTAGCTTAGTGAAGGCTAACGCTATTGTTTTTATTTTAAGTGCTGGTAAATACAGGAAGATGTTGATAAAAAAAAATAATTGAATAGTGTCAAGTTTACATGGCATTTTCATTACTGTGCCTCTTTTTTCAAACAAATATATAATTTTTTATTATATTTATAACTAGCATGTATACTGACACCCATGAACACCTATTTTTGTCACTGTTACAGCAATAAGGGAAAATCAGTGTTGCTATAAACCATGTCTCCACTGGGGGGGAAAGTGGTTGCCAGTGTAACTATCTGTATATTTACGCCTGGGGCCAAGGTTGCTTGGTTAATGGGAGTGCCTTGCACACGTACCTTCCCAAACAGAACAGATTCTCCATTGAGTCTGCTGAACTCATTTTGGTAAAAGATATGTGCCTTAGATACTCAGCATAAAGTCACTGACTTATAACCCACCTTTTATAACTTCCAGAGGAAAAAAGTCATACTTGCATTTTGTCCTGCTGCTAACCGTGCACTATTAATTATCAAACAAGCACAAAATGAGCACAGAATTTACTGCCTTTATTACGAAACTGGTTCTCTGGCAAGATCTAGTCCAAGTCAATAGGCTCCACTAAGTGGAAAATAAAATTATAATTCACAGTTGTTATCCATCTAGAGTGGAATAAGATCTGTTTCATAAAATAGTGCCTCACTAAGTAAGCATAACAGTGTTACTGCCTAGGTTTAAAATTATGTACCTCTTCTTTGGCCTGTCTCTTTAGCTTTGCTGTGATGCATTGATCAAATGCTTGCTCAGTCAGCAGCACGCTCGTTTTGATTCTATGGGCACTGTAAATTTTCTTTTTGCAGAAAAACTTAAAATTTTGTAGTGGTTAGCAAAACAAAGGACAATGAAAACTCAGTCTTTCTAAGTGACATTCTGCATCTTCATGACCACAATACAAATTTTGGTGGGCAAAAATCCTGGGGTTTAAAAACACCAAACAGTCCTTATACAGTTGGCATGTCATTACATGAAACATCACACCAGAAATCAAGCAATATTTGGTTTGGAAAAAGATGAGTATTAGAGCATATACCACAGTGTATTCATGATTGTGCCATTCATAATCCAAATGGTGCTGGATTCAGCTGACTGAGCTATTGTCTATGACACAAAATAATATCCATCCTTCACGTGACTGGTGGAAATACTTTGATGTTTAATTAAAGGGCAATGTGATCCATAGCAAACCCTCTTGAGAAGGAGGGGCAAGAGCCTGCCCATGCATGGTGAGGATGAGGAGGTGGAGCTGCAAGTGGCTGCTCCTGGGAAAGGCCTGTGGAGCAGAGGGAGGAGGCAAGGAGAGGGAAGGTGTGTGAGAGGGTGCTGACTCTCTGAGGAAGAGGCTGGGAACACCTGCAATGACAAAATCCCAGGGAGAAATCAGAGCAAGGTGACAGCATTGGAGGGAGGTAGAGAAACAGCTCTGGGAAAGGCTTTGGTGGAAAACAGGTCTCAGC
Organism: Empidonax traillii; assembly: GCF_003031625.1. NCBI lineage: Eukaryota > Metazoa > Chordata > Aves > Passeriformes > Tyrannidae > Empidonax > Empidonax traillii. Next base: position 456,268 of record NW_020956030.1, read on the forward strand.
AAGCAGAAGAAAATGTTGACAGATGAAAGGCAAATAAGTGTAGTATTTGGTAAGTATTCGTTGCTGTTTCAGGTAGGTGAGGAGATCAGGCCAGGTTGTTCTGCTAGACATTGAAGGAAGACAGAGCCTAGACGGAATGGAGATCCCAGACCAGAACTCAAGTGTTTTCTGCAACGTGGGATCATGTAAAAAAGAGATCAAAGATCTGCAAGAATTGAATAACCGTAGGACTATTCAAATTCCAAATAGGAAAGAACCTTGTGCACAGCTGTCATAACCCCTGAAATAGGACTTGAGATTTCATAAGTGCATTGACAGATTTCACGTGCTTAGACTGCTGAAATGCAATTATTAAATTAATAATATGGAGAATCCATTGAAGGTGGGAGGATGGTTGCTTCTAGATCAGACCTTCAGAGGATATAAATTAACATAGTTCAGTTTGATATCTGATCCTACTTATCACAGTTCAGAATTGCACATGCATAAGCAATACTGATACAGATTTTATTATAGCTTTTAGCTATGAGAAAATGCTTTATAAGAGTGTTGTCCTGAATATTATGAAGACTTTACTCAAAAACATACCAACAATTACTTGCTTTTATAAAAGTCTACTATTAAATACCATTAAAATTGTTATTTGTAGTTTATTGAACATTATCAGCAATTTGCTGTATCTGTTCATTAAAAGTAGGTTGGATTATTAGAAAATGTGTAATAAAAATTGTTCATGTTTAATGTGTCTTTTTGTCCTCTCTTTAATATTTAAACTCATTCCTTCCTACTTCCGCGTTCAATTCGATTACATACGCGTAACCAGCAGGTCAGCTGTGCCCTGTCAGTATCTGTTCATCCCCCACATGCCATGTTCTCAGTGCTTCCAACTCTCTTAATTCAATCAGCATATCTAATTTTGATTGTCTTTAAACTCAGCTATTGGAAGCATACAATCACATGAATAATTTAGCAATTATGCAGAATCAATAGCTTTATAACCTTCATCCCCATGAGCAGTATGGGAGGATGTAAGGTCGGAAGGCCAAAAGAGTTCTTCATGTCACCCTGAAAAATCTCGAGATTTGGGGAAATTCAAATGATGGTACAAGAGCTGAAAATAATTGCATGTGCTGCTTTTGCTTCACACTCTTTCCTTCATTATGTCTTATGTTTTCTTTTTGTACATAAACAAAGCACATGTGAATTTTCTAAGCCTCAAAACAGTGCTTAAGCTGTAGAGATCCATATGGCTGGGTCTGGAGGTCTTTTCTCAAATTTCCACTATTTAGAAAAGGGTGGCTGTTTTGTTTATTGCACACCCTGATGCCATGCCCTGATCACCTGCTCAGTACGCCAGCCCTGCCTATCCCAAAGCCTTTGCTGGGGCTTTGTACCTTTCCAGATAAGGTTTCATTTCCGGACATAGCTTTTGTTGCTCACCCTGAAAGTTTCTTTTCAAATGTTGCTCTAGGCTTTCCTCTTTATATGGCTGGCTCTGGCTGAGCGAGTGACAACTTTTTTCAGAAAAAAAAAAATAAAGTTCTGATGGAACACAGGAACAATCCTTGTACCAAGAGTGTGTTTTCTTATAAGCCCCTTATTTTTCAATCAGCTTTAGTTTGAATTTTTATGTGGCTTTATCTCTTCCTTTTGTATTTATTCAATTGCATCTGAAAGAAAATAGCATGCAGTAAAATTCCTAAATACAATTTAAATATAGCTCATTTCAATCCACTTGGGTTTACATTTCCATTCAACAATACATTAAACTAAAAATAGATGGTTTTGTCTTGTTTCTTGTAATTTAAGAAAAATTATTAAATCTAGTAAAATCTCTTTTCAGAAAAGTGTAAACAGTTCACATTGGAAAGCATCATTTGAGCAGAATGAAGAAGCAGTTGTTGATGTGCAGCTCAAAATTGAATGAGCATATTTGGAAGACAAAATTATTTTGGCAATAAACAATGTTTGGTTTTGTTTCATTTCCTTAAGCCAGCTCAATAGTGGGAAGCAGAAAGTGCTCGTGGTTTTACTGTCGGTGCACCAGTCTGGTGGCAGCCAGCTTGGGGCTTTTTTATGTAGCTTTATCCTTTCAATCTCTTCTGATGAGGAGTGATAAAACTAAAGTCTGGATACTTTGACCACCGGTAGATGTAACCTGTGTGATTACACACAATACAAGGAATTTATACTAAGACATTGTTCCTGCAGGAGAGACATAAATCCCTTTTGTCAGCTCCCCTCCACTCTGATCTAGTGCTGCATTTTAAAACAGCAGATGTTTTTGCTTTGGATTTTTCACCCAGCCTAAATATTTCAAAGATAGCATCAGAACTATATTTATCAAGTTTTCAAGCACTTTTATTTCCCTGTATAGCTGGCTACTTGCAGTGTTTCCACAGCGTCCTCTCACTCAATACACCATTTTAGATGCCTGCAAGCATCCAGATGAGACTTGGAAGAGTCATTTTTGCATCCGTTTTTTGAGAGATATCTTACCATTGCATTTTAGCTGTGTCATGCTACTAACAGATTGCAAAACCAGCACACCTTGCTCCGGAAAGGCCTCATCACTGCCACAAAAGTTAGAAGACTGATTTTTTTTTTTTTTCTCTCTCGGTCACCCGCAATGAGGGATTAGTGTGGGCTGTTGAGGTTTCTGCGGGGAGGTGGAGAGGAGGTGGTGAAGTCTCAATCCCCACCACTTTGATTACTCCTTCTCAAAGAGAAGAGCTGCTCCATGTCGCAGGAGGCAGGAGTTTCACAGGGCTCTTGCTGCGGCACCGAGCGTGTCAGACACAGGGCTGAAGCTGAAAGTGGCGAGGCTCAGTCGCTCAGCTTTGTGTACCCGGCTGTGACAGCAATTGCTTGGAATTCTAAAGATTTCTTCGAAGTGGGCTGAGCATGTAAGGAAGGCACGTGGGGGTTGATCCCGGGCTTTTGGCATGCCTTAGCTCATCTGTTGTCCCGCTGCTGAGTGCTCTGCCAGACGTGAATTGCAAGGAACAAACAATGAGGAGGATCCGCCTTAATTAAACCCTTGGAAGTTTCACAGGTGGTAAGAATCACGGAGGCAGGGATAAACAGCTGTGACTGTCACAGCAGCACCTTCTGCAGACCCAGAGGTAGTCATTGGCTTCTCTGTAGAGGCTGTTTCTGGGTCACAGAAGGAGATTTGTGAAGGCTTATACTTCCTATTTATGATTTGACAGCTCCACTTAACATTACTCCAGGCTTCTAGAACAGTGTCTGATCCAAATGTGACTTCTTAAGCCTGAAATGGAATTTTTTGTAGATGCAGCTGACTGATTTCTGGGCCCTGAAGAATTTAGCCTCTGATTACCGAACAATTGACAGACATGAATCAGGTGGCAATTAAATCCCTATAAAATATAAGACCCGTTTAAGTAACATTTCCAAGTTCCTTAGAAATAATGGCTCTTGCAAATATCCTATCCATTGCCAGCTATTTTAAGTGTGTATCACTGAGTGTACCAAGTTCTTTTATTTTAAAGGCAGTGAAAATCAGAGCTCTGAGCACTCTTAAATGATGTTGAAATTCTGATTTTTTTTTTTTTAATCTCCATAAATTCCAGGCCTGAGTGTCTTTATGTAGAGGTGAGTTTTATAGTTCAGTCACACATCATATAAAAGAGTGTTTTCTTTGATCAATTTTTAGCTTTCCACCTTTGAAACTTTCTCTATTCCTTCCAAGACAGAGAAATCAGCTCCTAAGTTCTATCACCTTTTAGCATATTTCTACCTTATAAAAAAAAAAAAAAAAGATAACATTCATTCATCTCATTCTCTTTCTTATGGTACCCATGTTTCTCAGTCTATTTCCACTTAGTGAATTTTCCATGCCCCAAATAAAATGATTTTTTTGTACTGTGAATTCTCCTTTAGTTCTACTTTGTCCCTTAAAAAGAAAGAAAGAGGTAATATATAGTTTGCTAGTTGAAATTGCTTGTCTTTTTCCTATAGTATAATCTTAGAAAAGCTGAAGAGGAACTGCCTGAGAAACAGTTTGGATGGCCAATTATTTTGTCCACAGTATTGTGGGAAACCACTCCTGTAAAACATCTTGAATGGTGATAAAGCACTTTAAGCTTGTTTTAATAGTAGTAGGATTTGAAACTGCTCAGCACCTCTTAGGTATCCTATCCAGAAAGAGAGGATTATATTTCTGGCTGCAGTCACAAAGCTTAAGAGGTTTCTACCTATGTTTCTCTATAGCAAAATCAGGATGTTTCCTTTATAATACATTATTGGAAAATATTTCTCTGACTACTTTGTTGTTGTATCTTCTGACCTGGTGCATAAATGTCTGTTTTCAAACAGACCTGTTAACCCATTTTTTCCCCTCACAAACCACATGAATCACTGCTGTACTAACAATTTGCTTTATTTCTCAATCCATCTTTTTTAGACAGACCACACTTTGAGCTAAGTCTGGGTCCTTTCCCACGTACTAAAGATCCCTGCTGGCAGCCAGACTGTCACCATCTCCATCACCTCTGAAAACATGCAGTTTAGGTCATTCACCGAGGGCGTAGGAGTCCAAGGTTTACATACACAGCCAGCGTGACTCAGAACAGAGGTATGGATATATGATTTCGGGTTAGTGCCCTGCCAGGTATCTTGAATCTGTCATTCATTCCTCTTGGAGTTTTATCATTTTTGGTAGATGAGCTGCTATTGTTCAGAAGAGCCTCTACTATACTAAAATTCATGAACCAGTGGTCTAGCGAGTCAGGCTGTAACACTACTCACCCACCTTCACCACTTACATGCAGAGGTATTATCCTGTTGTCATTAAATAACACAGATGGATCAAGGATATCCCAAAACCTGACATTTAGGGAATTCCCCTTTAATATGGAGGTATGGCTCATGTCTCAGAAGAGACTGCAAGCCCATCTGCCCAGCTTAAATCTTGTTTGAGGTCTCTGATATTGTCCCAATTCAGCACGTGTCCTAAGTGGGAAATTGGGTCTTATTAGCAATGTGGCTGTTTGTAAGGTGTCCTCTGAACTTTTGGCTTGGGCTGAGATCCCACACACTTCACTAAAGGTGGACAGTGGATGCCATGAGGAGATTTCTTTTCTTCAGAAATCAAGGCACCCACTGGGTCCAGTGTCAGGGGGAGGTGTCAGCAGCGCCTGTTTAGATGTACTTAGATGAGAATAGGCACAGCAAAGAGCCTGATTGCTTCTGAAGATCCAAAAGAGATGAATCTGTCAATTTTTGCTCTAAATGGGAAGCTGAACTTTAAGTCATGGCTTAACCAAAGGGCAGCATATGGCAGCACTACAGCTGTTTGAAATCCACTTGCACTTCACATTGGCACTTTGACAAACGCTATTGTGTTACAAATACTGGATGACACAGTAAATCTGGGGCTGCATTCAGCTCTGCTGTGCGCAGACATAATTCCCACTGACTTCGTACATGTCTATACCAAAAAATGTATGGAAGTGGGTAAGACTGAAACAAATATACAGTGCTTGTAAGGAAGCCTTCTGGCAGACTGAGAAACATTTGATACGGTTAGACCCCTGTAGCAGGAAGCGTGAATGTTATAATATGGAACTGGAGGAAAAATTAGGGAATCCATGAGGTCTAGAAGATGCCTGGTGATTTTAAAGACAAGACTTGAATTTCTGCGCTGGAGCAACAGACACGCTGGCTGGTCATTGTAAGGGGAAAGGGGCTCCTCCTGCTGAGATCCATTTACTGTCTTTCATACTCTGTTTTTTATCTCTCTGCCAGTTTCTACAGGGAAAGAAAGAATTCAGAGGGTTTTTTTTCTTGAGCAAAAGCCTACAGGAGGCCTAAAAAGAGCACTAGACAAATATATCAGAGAAGAGATCATGTTGCAGGGAAGCTGTGGCTGCCAGTGATGAGATCTTCAGTTTCTTAGCCACTTTAGGTCAGAAACCAGGTGTTACATTGTTGATCCCATGGCTGCTTGCCATTCCCTGCCTCCTCCTGAAATGAACAGTCTCAGCTGAACAGTTTTCACGGCTCCAGATGTTTAAAAACACACTTTTAGTGTACTGGAACAATAAAGTGCTCTTTGCAAAGTATTGCTGTCTGTGTTCAGTGACAGAGCCAGTGCTGACTCCTCTACACTGATTTTTAGATGGCATTTTAAAAGCGTCAACAAGTCTGCACACATATTTTCTCTGCTTAAAACCTGCTTAACTCTTTCAGCACTGTTGTTTTAGATCCCCCTGAGGTCATATGGCAAAAAGGGCTTAAAATTAGAACAGTGGAAAATAAATAATGGGAAATCAAGAGCCTTCTTTTTCTCAACAAAATCAAGGAAGAAAGAAAGAAAGCTGTAAACATATCTGTGAAATCAACTTACCTGTGTAGTTTCTACCACTAAGAGCCAGAACAGGCTGTTTTATACCGAATCGTCAGGCAGGGGGGACAATTTTTGCAAAGAGTACAATAGCTGAAGAAAATACCATCCCACTGGAGTACTTGGAGTACTTTATTTTATAACAGTCACAGCTCCAAATGTATTAAGCCAAATGATATTACAAACTGTGGGAAAAAAACAGTACAAGAGTTAAAAATCGTTTAAGATTTAAATAAAAATCTGTCCTCATGTTAAAGACAAGTACTTTATCCTAAAAGAGGCAGAGCTGGTGCTGGCATCAAAGACAAGGATGTCAGCAGGAAGTGCCAAGGAAACAGCTGAGGCCTTGCACTTCAAAAAGCTTAGCTCTGGGTGAGAGATGTTCCCACCAACAGTCAAGATCCACAGATGACATTTTCAGATGTCTTCAGTCTTTTGCATCCAGGTAGTCACATGATAGATCCTGTACCATATGTTTTTTCCATGGGCTTTAGTTTCTTAGGTGTCTACAACTGCTTTCAGTTCTCGACTACAAGTGGAAAGGAAGTGTACAAAAGCATTCCTGATTTGTCTTGTTATTTTAGAATTATCTGCCCATGAGATTTGGACAAATTTCTATCTCTTTTCCATTAGCAGAGGCAAAAATTTTTAGCTGTTTAATGCAGTGTTAACCATTTTCTTTGACAAGGACATGCCTGACCCATCAGATCTTTGACTAATGATTGATTTACCCTAGAAATGTCTATTTACATGCTAATGCAAAAAAATATTAACTAATTATTAAGCAGTGTATTCCCCATCACAACATGAATAAAATTATTGCTAAGTCAACAGAGAATTCAGCATTGCTCCATATGCTTCTTTTAGTGGTTTAAATAGTACAGGTATAAACTTTGGGTGACCTTATTATTTCATATTTAAGTGGGTCATTAAAGGAAACTGTCACCTATTGAACTAATTGCTTTTTTAATTCCTTCCTGCTGCTGTGAAGAGGAATAATAAGCTTCTTATCTTGTTAATACATCTAGAGTTCTTATCAAATGTCTCCTGCTTTTGGAAAAACTCTCTCTCCTCAAAAATGAGGCTGAATTTCCCCTAAAATCAGAGGCACCATCTTAAACATTTATAACCTGAATAAAGGAGAGACTCGGTGTCCTTAATGCCTTTCATCCATTTATTTGCTAAGGCAGGGCAGGAAACCTCAGTGTGAAGGGGTGTAGGAGTGAAAAGCAGCCTTAGGCTCATCTGAGGTAGGTCTTTATGCCTCAGATGCAAAAAGCATTGTGGGCATGGTAATGCTCAAACCTAAATTTTAGGTGTCTGACTTCTGTAGTGGAATCCAGAGACCCAAGTGGTGCATGAATTCCCCACCTGATGCTTGGGGAGAAGAGTTAGCTGAATCATAACCTACCCAAATAAATTCATCTATTATGTACAGGCTCTGAAGTCAGTAGGGTTAAATTGAAAATTAAATTGAGAACACTTGGACTGTGGCAGAAAATAAAAGAGAAAAGAAAAGAAAAGAAAAGAAAAGAAAAGAAAAGAAAAGAAAAGAAAAGAAAAGAAAAGAAAAGAAAAGAAAAGAAAAGAAAAGAAAAGAAAAGAAAAGAAAAGAAAAGAAAAGAAAAGAAAAGAAAAGAAAGAAAAGAAAAAGAAAGAAAGAAAGAAAGAAAGAAAAAGAAGAGTATATTTCTTTAAATGTTCTGCTGACAGACCAGAGATAATTAGCTGACAGCTGCAGACTGGGGAGAACTGCTCTTTTTTTCTGCCTTGAAGCAGTAGGTGAAAACCCGGAATGAGAAACTGGGTGCCACTGACTTAATTTAGTTGCTTGAATTGAAGGCAGCGTATAACACCACAGAGAAACAGGGAAGTGACAAAACTTCAAGACCAGGATTTCTGAAGAGTGGCAGTTAATAAACAGAAATGGAAGAAGAAGGTATTAAAAATATGTACTTAGGACACCCCTGTAGTATCATAGATGCCTTAGAGATGCATTAGCTAGATGCAAACCCAGTCTCAAAAGTAGTGGAGTTTGATGAGAAATGTGACCTAGCAATGGAGAATTGTAAACAATAGAAGATAGAGGAATGTTACAAAAAACAACATGAAGCTAATACTGCTACACGTATATCTTATGCAAAAAACCCTTTCCCAGTTGTCTGGTATGCTCCCACTCAGTGTTCTGCACCGTACCAAGGCCTGCTGTTTTGCAGACACTCCTTGTGACATCCAGATACTAATTTCTGTTGTGAGCCAAAAGACAGTAATGCATTGCTTGCAACATTTCTTGTATTGTGAGTATCTCTATTTTGGAAATCTATTAACATGGAGATTATTTCATGTTTGTGAAGGGGAAATTACTTGTCTGTCTCCACAGGCAACAGTTTAGGACTAGTAAAAGGCAATAATAATCATGACAGCAAATTAACATAGTTATCTGCCCACATAATTTCTTATGATACCTGTTCTATTGGGCATTTATTTAAAGAGGCTTTTTTTATCTACATGAGATGATAAAATGCAGATAAAATTGCTCCATTTTTTTTTCCCAGGAAAGTTCTTCAAAGTAGCCTGATCACTGTATGCTGACATTTTAATAACATCAATGGGGGGACTTGTGGAGTAAGCTTAAATAAGTGTGGCAAAGTAAGGTAGAAGATTAAAATGTATTAAAATGAGTGGGTAGAAGTTGTCTTTCCAACACTTTCATTTGAAGGCAAGAGAGACTAGTGTCAAAAGAATATTGTCCTGCTTTTTGAGTCAGGAGATATGGTTTCTACTAAGAATACCGGCTACTGGCAATCACCAGTCTCTTCTTCTTCCTGTGTGTTGTGTACACACATGGTCAGGTCTAATGAGGTGAGAGGAATCCTTGTCTAGGGATCTCAGTAGGTACAGTCAAACATGAGTACAGCCATGATGTAAAGTCAGGTATGACTCCACAAAAGAAACATACTTAATAGATCAGGTAATTGCATGGTACAAATACTTGGAGCCATTGTCCAGAAACAATAAAGTTGCATTTGAACAGCCTTTACCCAAGGTTATTATTCTAGCATTCTAGTATTTCTGGTTATGAGAGGGCTCACTCTAGGGCACAGATCCAGGTTAAAAAAAGAAAGCCACAGTACCCAGTGGCCTGAGTTGTCTCCCTGTGCTCCCATACTGTTCCACCCGAGCAAACAATCCCTTACAGAGCAGCAGGGAACCCAGAGTACATGGAGAAACAGTACGGTGAAAGAACCACATCAGATCAGGACAAAAACCTTTATTACTCATGTTTAGTTTTTTTTCTTCTCCATTTTTTAATTCTTTATTATGTCAAGTTATGGAGAATTTGTTTCTGAGATGCAATAATGAAGCATGCACATCATCCAATGCAGTACATTACAGAATGCTGTGGGTTTTCTTAAAAACCTACTCTAGCAGCCATTGTGTTTGATATACCATCACATCAGCAAATTTATATGCTTTTGATTAAACTTTTTGGTTTAGAATAGCACTTCTTATTAACACGTAAGAGCAGAGCCAAGTAGAATAGCAAACAGAAGGAGAAAGAGTGCTGGATGAAAAAACCTGCAGATCTTGGATAGCTGCTTAGAGATTTTGTGTGAAAAACCTGTGAAGATTTCTTGTCACTGAGCAAAAAAAGATTGTTTTAGAGGTTTATAGAAAGTGTTAACAACTGCATACTAGACATTATTTTCCCCTTGTTAAGCAAGATAAATCATTATAGTACCAAGGCTTTTCAAAGATTCTACTAAGTGGCAAGTGCCAGCTTTCTGTTTATTTATTTACTTTTATAAATTAGTGATAAATTGAATGCAAAATCATTTAAAGGGTTACATATTTATCCAGTGGGAATAAATCTCAAGGCCTGTGTTAGAATTCTGGCAGCACAGTGAAACAGCCATGCCCACACACCTGCATGAAGTGGGTGTTTTTGTTCCTTGGATCATGTGGATTATCTCTGCTGTAAACTATGCATTAATAAAGAGCAGAGCAAGCACTTCCTATATTCCCTTTTGGAATTAAGAAATAAAAGGGAATTTACAGACTTGGCTTCCTTTGAAGAAGCTTCTAGAAAAGACGGTTCAGAAGCAATATGAGAAGAGTATAATGACTAATAAAATAGAGATAAATACTGTACCATTTTAAGTGTAAATGTATCTAGGAAATATCGACCCAAAATGCTACTGAGTAGCTAAGGAAGATGTCCATGTTCTTAGTGTCCTTTGCTGGCCATTTGAAAAAATAAAACCCAACAAAATCACCAAGCCTAAAAATCCTCTTTTGTAGTGACATCTAATATAACTTTCAATAAATCTTAGACCTGAAAAATTGTATTTATAACTAATTAGAAAATCATGACAACCACTTTGGTTTTTCCACAGTTTTTTCACTGCTGGCCTCAGTAAAGGAAACAGAATGCAGAAAAATAGTCATGCCTTACACCTATCTCATAATCAGTTATCATAGTACAATGCTGCAGCAAGGAATATTTTCATCAGGAGATCAGGGATTTAAAGAGCTAGTAGTGCACATGGGAGGTATTCCGTAAGAAGGACAAGGAGGGAATTTTGTGGTGCAATATGGGGTGGATTTGGCAAGTGAGAACTACAGGGCACAGATTCAGCAAGACTAATGCATAAGGAAATTGTGGTAGGCAGGGAGCAACGCTCTGCAGTAATCCACTTTGTGTCCTCTTAGTTCCTTATTCCCTGTACAGGCAGCTTGAAATCAACATGACTGTTCACAGAGTGTGGTACCATGATATTAAAAACAAGTTGCAGCTGATCAGAAATATCCTAAAGATTTTGACCACTAAGATCTGGGGTAGTGGAAAGGTGGAAAGCAGTCCTGTTCTATTGACTATATTTGATTCCTTACTCATTTTGTAATAGTATATACACCTGGTATAGAGCAGATCAACTTTTTTTCTTGTTGTTGCTATTCTATTACAATTTTATTATTCTATTTTCCGTATTTTTTTTTAACATAAAAAATGTCATAGTGCCACCTTATTTCAAAGAAAACACATATATGTTACCACAAGACTAACCATGTGATTCAGAAGCCCTTTAGTGCTTTGGGGCTGTAGGCTTACATTACCTCTTACAGGAGGATTATGGCTGCTGTTTTCTGTTAATTTGTTTTGTGCAATATCACTTACTTTTCTTAAGGCAATAGTCAACTACTGTGAGTAGACACGGAACCACTAGCTTCCTTTGTCTCTTCATTTTTTAGATGTGCTCACATTATAAAATATTATGCAATTTCAGAAGCATATAAGTGAAAGAATAGATTGAAAAATAAGTAACTTCATCTATGTTTTGTTTTAAACGTGTCATTCTTGCATAGTCAAAAATTAGATGATGGTATATATTTTTTTGTTCCTCTTTAGATTTGTATTTGAACGTTTGTGTCAAAAAATCAAGTCCAAACTAATCAACTCCACACCTTTATGCAAATAGCTTTTCCCTGAGGCAGAATGAGTAAGCAGATTTTTGTACTACTGATTTCTGAAAAAAAAAAACAAAACCCACAAAAATAAAAAATTGTGTTTTTTTTCCAGTTTATTTTTGCAGATTGATCAGGATAAATACCATCTCTTCTGATGTGTTTGGCTGCTCAGTCTTGTCTGATTTAGCTCAATGAGAGTTCGTGCCAAATTACACATAGACCAACTTTGCAAGCGAAGTACTAATTGAGAGAAGGCACCACTGCTCAGGGCTATCCACTTTGTGGCTAGGACAGCTGATGTTACTGACAACATTATCAGCTGATGTTTCCAACCCAGATGATGAAAATGGAAAGATTTGAACTGGGTCATCATTTTGATAAAATTAAAATGAAAATGTTTGTTGAGTTGCCAGGGTTTAAGTAATCTGCCAGAGTATACTGGAACTTTTAGTGTGGGGGATATCTGTGTTGGATTCAATTCAGGTAATCACAGGTCAGTTTAAACACTGCAATTGCAATGTTTATCTCTTTTTGTAATAGAGCTCATTTAGGCACTCTTTTAGGTTTCATTGACACTAGGCTCTTGTGCAGGAACTTAAAAAAGCAGAAATTGTTCCTGGAATACTTCATAACTGTGAAGGCCTTGTTCTTTTAAAAGAGTAGTTTACAAAAGCTCCTCAAAGTGAAAGCCTGGAGGTATCCTAACCCCACAAAGTGAAGGTGCCAGTCAGTCACTGGCGTGGGTCACAGAGGTTACCAGAGATAAAGGAATTTTGCAAACTATGCATAGATACTGCATGACTCAACACAGCGAGAGGGGAATGTGCTCACTCCACTGAGCAATTTAATGTCTTGGAGTAATGAAATGATAAGTCTGTTTCACACAGTGGGCCTGTCAAAAAAACAATAATAGTGATAATGGGATTCCCTTAGGAGAACTCTGGAAAGTTTTACTTGGAAGACTTAAAATATTTAATTTTTCTGATGAAAAGTCATAATTAACTCCAATAAGCTCCCGTGGCACAGGGTGAAATAAAGTTAATCACTAACTTTCAGAAATACTGATTCAGCCATTTTTGTCCATGGCTGAAATAGTTAACTCCTGTTGTCCCTGTGGAGAATCATGGATTGCTGGAGAGGAAAAGACAGCTTGGTCCAGAAATCGTGTACCTAATTTTACCCCAACTTATGTTTCATTTATTTATTGGTTTAGCCTCAAATTAGATGGAAAGTAGAACCCTCAAATTAGACCTTATCTTTCACTTGCAGGTGTACTGAGTCTCTCCTACAAATTATGTATACACATGTATATGCCACAGTATGTACTTTCAGGTGTGCGGTCCTCTAATCTTCAGATGCTTGAATTTAATTAAAATGTATTGAATTAATACTTGGGGGAAAAAAAAAAGGTAGACAATATGTCACAGCTGCTCTTTTTCAGGTCAATAGCCATTTATAAAATCATGAAGAATATTTAAAACAAGTAAAGCCAGGTAGCCTATCATATATTTTTTTGTATTATATGCATTCATGCTCTGCAAGAAGGTCTGTATTGTTAAGACTTTGGTAAGTTGCAACATTTCTTGTCTAGTTAGAGTTCATTTTTACAAGCTTTGCTCAGCTAGAGCAGGATGAAGAATGACTTTGTTTCTATGTAATGAGCACTACTACAATTATGCCCTCAAAATAATGCTTTTGATTGAAGCAATGAGATGGAACCTTTGTAAGTCTGAATAAAGGTATTTTATTATCACTGCTGATAGCACATAAGCTTTAGATAACTAATAAGCTCAGTTTTTTCTTGCATCACATCAAATTTTGCTTTGTTTAGCCACAAATTTAGGGTAAGCTTGTCACTAGCACAGCAAATGCATGAATAATAGTAATTTCATATTCAGCCGTAACCAGGCTTTATTTTATTCAGTAATACCCACTACAGAAAAACTTGGAATTAAGCCATTTCTAGAATACAGCTTTCAAACTAGTTTCAGAAATCACACATAATGGGGGAATGAAATATGGTTGCCATACAGGAATAATGTTTGGACACTTATATTGTAATTGTAATTGTACACTGTATTTCCTGAAGTGAAATCCATATTTGAGTACTTGCAAATGTGACCCTAAGTTCCAAAACCTGCTATTTTCCACCCAGAGTTACTGTCTGCTTTCTCTTCTACTTGGTTCTAGTTTTATGTCAGAATATTTGATGTCACTGTAAAACAAAAGGAAGGTAATTCAAAAACATATATATTACCTTGTTAAATTGGATTGCGTTTTGCACTGAAAGTTAAAGAAAATGTTCAATATTCCTGAGTTTCATAAAGGATTTTGCAAACCACGTTACATCTATCCTGATGTTTAAGAATAAATTGTCTTTATCATCTGACTTAGCAAATGAATTTTTCAATTACTTGATTATTTTCTTTCTATATAAGACCCTTAACCTTTTACTTTGAAATACTCATTTTTTAGTGCAATGGTAGCCTGTGGAAGGCTTGATAACAGCTCAGAGGCCCAGATAAATATGATAATTTATTTAACCTTTGCTTCAAATCCACTTATTTGTTACAGGCACCAATCACATCTAAGAGCTGAAGATGAATGTACAACCTGCATTTGGATGTGTAGTTTGTGTAGTCAGGCACATAAAGATGTGAAAAGTGCTTGTGTAGTGTAAGCAGATAAATCCCTGCAGAAGTTGACAGCACAGACAAGCTGTGAAATAGCAGCCCTGCATCTTGAACACTAGCTCAATGAAGCATTTTAAAGGTAGTTGAAGATATTTGCTGCTAGATATTTAGTTTGCATTAAACATTTCCTGATTTAATAGTTATTAATCTATTTGGTTAACTCATACTACTCAACATTTTTAGTTTTCTTCAGCTATAGCCCTTGGGATTTTTGTGCTCTATATTACAGAGATTCCATGTTAAACTATAGTTTTCTAATCCTATTAGAGCTGCATCTGTTATGATATTAATTGGTGGAAAATAGCATTTAATAGTTATCCTATTATACAGCCTTTTCCTTTATCACCCGTTTATTTTGTATCTCTAGAGCTCAGATTTTCTTTTGGCTTTAATTCACTATGTTTGAAAATTCAGAGCCTCAACAAAGGCATGAATGGAAGCACGATATGCTCACTCCTTGGCTAACACAAAGAAAGTGTAGTATATCTCTCCTTTGTTTCTAGGTAAGGATTTAGAATGGCTTTTAAAATATCTCAGATTACTTTTCTCACATTGTTTATCCAATATGACCAATCATAGCAGGCTCTCTGCCAATCCTCTTGTTTAACTTATCAGCTTGCTTCGTTCTGTGGAATCTTTCTCATACATTTCTTTCCCTTCACACAACACTCACCACAGGTGAAATTCATTCCTGGGTCTAGAGCCAAATCGAGGCTCATATGATAAGTTATTGCTTAAATTTGTAGTAATATTATAGAGGCTTAAGTTCATTTTAAGGACCTGTTATGGTCCTCTGAACAGTTGTGAGTTTTAAACTATTAAAATAAAGTTCTTTTCAGCTGGAAAACTTGCAGCTTTGCCTCTACTTTCAAATGCTTTAAACTTTCAATCTCCTTGACTATAAGTGCAGTTTGCAGTGAGTGAAGCCGGTGGTAATGTGATGCTTAAGCCTCATTTGTATTGAAGACAGACAATGGCTGTAACAGAGTTTTAGAATGGTGTGGGGGTCCAAATTGTCAGGTAGCTTCAGTATAAGCGATTCAATGAAAATATGTAGAAATTTCAGAAAAATCCTCTGGCACTTGCATGCTTGGTATTATCTACAGCTGAACTAACTGTGAGAAGTAGCTACCAAGAAAGCGATTATAAATAATGGTAAGAAAAAGAATAAGCTGATTTCACTGCTTGACTTCTTTGTTCAGATCAATAACTCATACTAGATGTAGTTTCAATTAGACCAAGAAACTACTTTTCTTTTTAAAAAACTTTGGGTTTGTTTCTTTTTTTTTGTTGTTTGTTTGTTTGTGTTTGGTTGTTTGTTTTTTTTTTTACCTTAGAGAAGAAGGAAAAAGGACAAAAAAAACTTTTAAAAGTCTAACTTTTTTTTTTTCTTGTTAGTTTCAACAAACAAACAACTCCTCTATTGGAAAACCATACATTCTCATAGCACACGTCAACATTCTCTCTTCTTTATCTCAGTCAAAATTCAATAAGATTAATTCATGGACAATATGATATTTTTATTTAATTCTGTATGCATAATAATAAAGTGGTGGATATCTTAAACCTTAAGTTGGATATAGAAATTTTCTTGTGGACCATCCTGCTTGCTGTGCAGTGCAAAGGCCATCACATCTGTAAAGATCATACTGGGTTTTATTTTCAGAAGTTCACTATGAGGGATAATAATAATAATTAAGAAAAAACCACAAACCATGGTGCAGCTTTCACATCTTGTTTTTTGAACTAACTGTTGAATTACATGCAATTTATAGCTGGTACAATGGTACCACAACAATTGTGCTGTCATCATGGAGGCATCAGGGGTTAGTGATGTTCAAATACAAATGGAGTGTGTCTTCTCATCATGCTTAATTTGAAAAGGACTCCCACTAGAATACATATTCCCTGGCTATGGCTGTGTGGAACAGGCCCTCCTGTATGACATCTCCTTTACTTGTTCCTCTTGAGTACCTCTCCCTTCACTTTTAGCAAGACAAATCTGCCATGAAGGTGTGTCACATGCCCTGATATCTTGATGGGAATTGTTTGTCACACAGTGGAGTGTTTACCTGGTTGGACTTGTCCTTTGCTGAGGTTGTGTGTGCAGTTCTACCCACCAGTGGGAGGCTAATATCTGAGGGGTAAATTTGGCACTGAGGTACCTGCTAACAAAGGTAGTCTTTATGAAATTCCTCCTAGCAGCAGTTAATGGAACACAGCTTTGTAGTAATCATAATAGCCCCCTGAATACAGAAAAAAAAATTATAAATAAGCAGCAACTATAGACGACCAAGACAAAAAAATAAAGAATAAAGATGACTTTTAATTAAAGGGAAAAAATCACAATGTTTTTCCTTCCGTATGTTTTCTTCTTTGAAATGCATCTCTCTTTCTCAGTGCTCCCTTCTATGAGTTCATTTTTCCTATAGTGGAAAATATTTTAGCCTGCATTACACTTTTCTGTCACTTCTTCCTTCTTTATTTTCAAGTGTTGAATTAAAATTTCTGATTCACCATCTATGACGTTCAATAGTTGATATATTAGACCCTGTTACTGTATTCACTGTTTTTGCCATGCTTCCTTCCTCTCTTAATATCTGTCTTCACAATTACTCAAGCATTATCTTTTTTATTATCCTGTTTCTCTTGTGCCTTATCTTTGTTTCACTCATCTTTTCCATCCCTGCAGCTGGTCTCCCTCTCCCGTCACCTCTTTGGAGTTTAAAACTTGGCATGTGTCATCAAAGAAATATTTTATATGCATTGATTTTTTTCTAAGTGCATCTGCTTGTCTCTTTAGTTCTACTACTTGATCTTTCAGTACCATGAATGATAACATTTATGTATGTTCAGTTTTGCTTCACCATTTCATCCCTTCATGTGCAAAAAAAAAGTTTTATTGCATACCTGAAAAACTGACATCACTTGAAAAATCCCCAGTAGATTACACAAATGCTCATGATGATTTGCTGTGCCCACATTAAAAGCTAACTTTCAGAGGAGGTTGTTCACCATGTCTGCAGATACTGGCAATTTCTTATTCTGTGACTGTCTCCTCCCAGGTTAGAGCAATTTGCTCTGTTGGGGAGGAGAAATTAACTCGGGCTGCTTCCACTGCAGTAGTAATGATGTCTGAGCTGACTATGTTAAGATAGTCCAGATAGCTCTGTGCTTCAGGGAACTCACTTGAGCAGCCACATCCTAGGAATAGCAGGATAATTAGGAAGCAGTCTCAGATAACTGATGGCAGAACATCACTTTTTAAAGGTATTTCTGTATATGCTAGAAAATTAAGATTTTTTTGAATTAGTGATTTCACATGCCTCGGATTCATCCTCTAAAAATCAAGGCTTTTAAACTCATGATGGTTACACAAACTCAGGGCAATCTAAGTCACACAACACTGTTATATGCTATGGTACTATGAGTATTCTAAAGGCCATGTTTGGAATTACATTACCCTCTGATGAACAGTGACTTTTCTGACTTCCTTCGTTGTGAGGATGACAAAAACATTTCTGTCTTGGATGTCTTGCAAATCCCTTTGGTGGCCAAACCTTAATAGTAACTTCATTTTCAACTTCTGTTTGTGAGATCCTTTTCTGATTATTGTGTTTTGGGCTGTGGGAAAGTTTGATTTTCCTTTTCTTTGCATGTCAGGAAGCCTAATAGGGTGTCCAAGAAATCCCTAGAAAAATAAATCTAGATCTTCAGCACCTTTTCATTTTGTCTATTTCAGACCCCATATTGAATATGAAGGATTTTCAAAAACAGCATATGGAGCTAACTGTAAACCGGACTTTTTTTTTTTTTTAAAAAAAAAAAGGCTGACTCTGCCAGTGTTAGGCAAAGTTGGTCATCTCCATGAGATCTTTCTGGAACAAACAAAAAGATACTCTTCTGATTTTTGTTCCTTTTTTTTTTTTTTTCCTCACAGTAGGATTTTTCTCCTTAAACATTACATATATGGTTGTATTTAGCCTTAATTTAAAATAAACAAAATAGCTATGGGGGAAGATCTACACAGACTGCTTTTAAAATACATATTTGAGGGTTTTCATGTGTATGCCATTAAATGACAAGCCGAGATGAGAAGATGGTGAGCACAGTCATCAACCTTGTGGAGCCTGAGGAGGCAAAGGCAAATTTAGGGCCCTCTCCAGTGGGGTGGAGACATTTCTTTCTGGTGTAGGTAAGACTTCAGAAGGAAATATCAGAAACCCATTTCTCACAGTATCTGTTGAGAGCCAGACCTTCACTCTGAAGTGTTGCAGAGATGTAGAGATGAGGAGGGTCATCAGCCTCAGCTCTTGTTGGAGAGCCCCCACAGGCCACAGCCAGAGAGGTTCACACGAGCAGTGAGGTCCTTCTGTTGCCTGACACACAAACTAGTTCTTGCTCCAAGAGCCATATGTGACAGGGAGACATGAAGAAATCTTGATTTTTTTGAAATGAAGCATATGACAAAATGCTGTAGAAATCATGAAGATCTGTGTTAATTGAAGCACATTTTTTTGATTGCAAACTCCAACAGGATTAAAACCTATAGTGGGTTTCTTTCCCATCTGAAACCAACACAGAAGGGCAGAACTAAGTGAAGGAGTAAAGGGACTTGTCTAAACTGTGTTATACATGTATATACTATGAAGAGAAGTGCTTCCTTATTCCTATTTCAGGGGGCTATACCTAAAGTGAGACCATATAAATGCACAACAAAGAAACCTGGAAGAACAAAAATCCATTTGCCTCAAGTGGGAGCAGTGACTATCCTCTTCTGCACACTGTCAAAAAAAAAAAAATTCTTACAGATATAAAGGGGTAATCAAGGGCAAACAAAAATATAATTATTTACAGCTCCCTCCACATAGTTTTTGTTATTCTTTTCTTCTCCTTTTCCTTTTAGTTGGAGGCACTATACAGTCCATCAGATTTTAATGTGAAACGTTTGTGCATATATTAAATCTTATGATTGCTACTTGCCCAACACTACTGGGTAATGATTTATATGATGACTATTTGCGTATTCCATACTCTAAATTTTTAATAAAAATATTACATTTTGCTGTCATTCTCCCCTCTCTCTGAGTAAATATATATTGAAATGTGACAGAGTTCAAAAAACACTACATTGGCCTGTGCTGAAATCAAGATGTAAGGGCATCTGTCAGAAACAACCTCATGGCTAATATTTTCATAGTAAAGTTTCTCTTTATTTATATATAGAGTGAGAAAATTATTCTCATATATGATTTCCCCTTGTCTCAACTACAGGCTTTTCCTGAGGAAAGGCAGTTTGCCCCAATTTTGACCCTTTGTCCCCTTTCTTTGTTTTTTCTGGCTACTGGTACAGCAAAAATTATTATTTTTTAAATTAGAGCCAATTAGATTACTGGCTACATGTGTCTGACAGATCATCAAAATTTAATTGCCACAAAAATTGCTCACAAGAATTCAAAGTTACCTATGTAGTCCATAAGATAAAGACTCACTCTGATTCTGCAAGCCTATTTGATAACAGCAAGTTACAAAATAGGGAAAATCCAAGGAAACTAGAGGTGGTAATTGCTTAGTATTGGTGCACCAGGAATCTAATTTATTTATGATTTGTTCTTTCCAGAACCAAGGCTTACATACAAAACTAAGCTATATAAACCTATGAAAATATAGAAGATGTAAGTAAAGATTAGTATCTCTCTGTGCAAGAGAACTATGCAATATGAACTATATTTGCTACGCCAGTTTATTAACAAGTGCTTTATACATTTAACAATGTCTTTGAATGAATAGAATTATTAGATAGCTGCATGTAAACATTTCCAACTTCTTCCATCAATGTTATCAGAATTAGGACAGTATCATGGGAAGTGACTAAAAAAAAAAAATCAATTATAAACATGAAATTATTTAGTCATAAGAATATTTTCCAGCTTTTCAGCTGATAAAATAATTGGGCCTGGAAAGTAGATTAAACAATCAAATAATATAAATATTCCCTCCCTACCTCACATATGTAAAGAATTAAAAGTCCGTGATTAAAAATACATTCAAAAATACCTACAGAAGTCTCTTGTTTTAACACAAGCCTGGCAAGAGTCAACTTATCATTTTAGAGAGAAATTGCTTTTGTTGGTATTTCACTCTTGCAAAACAAAGATTAGAGCTTGATTGTAGTGGAATTCTGACACCTGTGAAGCCCATTTTGTTTTTTTAGCTAGAATAGGTCATAGCTTCAGCCTTAAACTTTGCGGGTGGGGATTATGTTCTTTATAGCTATAACGTGCCTTGACTCAATTGGTCTTTGATGTGTTGGATGAACGCTAATAGAAAGAAGGAGAAATGCCATTCAAAACAAGAGGAAACTATGTTATTGTCATACATGAACCTGTTTAGGGCCGGATCCAACATCCTCTGAGCTTAATGGCTAAGTTTCTCCTGATGTCAGTGGAGCAGGAAACATAAGGGGAGTAGATATAACCATTAGTTTTGCTTGCTTTTCACACAGAATACTACTCCTAACAGGGAGGGTTACCTCTGTGAAAGTAGAGAAACTTGTGTAGACAAAAAATCATCAATAAAGTAAACTATGGCAACTAAAAATAGTTTAACCCTCTTGGACATTTTGTGACTAGTTTTATTTCAAGTAAAGAAAATAAAGCTTGTGGATTACAGGTTACAGACTATATGAATCAGTAGCAAGAAGCAGTATATCTTCAGATTCTGGACTGCTTTTGGAACGGGCAGAGATGGGGTATACTTCTTAATTTAGGTGTTCCTACTGTCTCTGAATCTCCAGTACAAGAGTCTGTGTGTGACCTCCTGCATGAGTGCATGTATGCGTGTATGTGTGTGTGCATCCAGGGATGTGAGGAAACAAAATGGATGAGTAATTCTCATCAGAGTGGCAGGAAGATCTGGAGGATGTGAGTTAATTGAAACAAATGGCAGGTGGCTTGAGCTTGAAAGACTGAAATCCCAGTCTTACGTGTTCCATAGGGAATTTTGTTTATGACTGTTTATGACTATCTTAGATCATTTCAGCTTTGGAAACAAGAAAGCTAAATGCTTTCTTGAGTTGGAAGTATATACAAAAAAATGATCTAGGCAAGTGTTTGCACCTATATTTTAATTAGAGGTGTCTCTCTTTGTGAGGAAAACTGAGGCACATGAGTAGCGAAGGTGCTGACACATATGCCAATAGGTCCCTCCGGTTTGGGTGGTCGGGTGCATTCTTCATAGAGTGTACCATGAAGAGTGAGAATCCTCTGGTCAGGAGTTGGTAGCCATTTGAGATTAGTGATCACATTTCTCATCACACCTGCCCCACAGGCCAGAACAGCCCTTCCTGCTGGGAACATCGATACTTTCTTCAGCGGTGCCCTCTGGAAATTAGATGCAGGACTCGCTCACTGTCCTTTCTGCAGCAGAAGGGGATCCTCAGCAGTGAAGAACTATTAATACCCCTTCCTCTATCTAAACCTAAAGAAACCCTGCTTTTCCAACAAAATTTCAGTTTAATACAATTTTTTAGCCTGACTGAAATGGCTCCAGACCCTATAGAAATGTAGAGTCAAAGTGAAGGAAAGAGATTGTTGAGGGAGTTTCTACTTTAACTCTGAAAGTGACCTCACTGAAAGAAATATTGCCGTAATTCCAGTTAATGGACATGGCCTTTTTTTTTTCATCCTTTTTATAAAATTCCCTGTAAACAGATCTCCCAGAAAATTTTCCTATATTACCAGTTGGTGAACATAATTGTATTATTCAGTAGGGAGACAAAAGCTATGAATATCTTACCTTTGTTTTCAAAATAAAAAAAAAAAAAAAAGGGAAGACATATATATATATTCAGTAATATATCTCTGAGTTTGCAGCTGGATTTCACAAGCAGTTTAAATCTTATGTCAGCATTAGAATTTTAGCCATAAAATCAAATTATTTTGCTTACCTGTTTCAATTAGTTTACAAAGATAATCTGTGTTTCCAATAAAACTTCTGTGGTAGATAACTATAGGAAAGACAGAGCTGGCCAAGAAGTATTGATTTTTTGTAAAATAAAGTACTGGGGTTTTTTAGTCTTGTTTTCAGAAGTCATAAATATGAATGTTAGTTTATAAAAAGCAAAAATCCTTCTAGAAGTGTGTGATCAATTTTCATATGTTTAGTGAAAAAGTGAGTAATTTTAGACAGTTTCTCTTTTTTTGTCATATAAGAACCTTAAGAAAAGGATAAAAAAAACCATAAAAGGAATTGAAAAATAAGGTTTTTAGTTTTCATACCATTTTATCTGATAAACCACCATTGTTTGATTTTGTAATTTGTACAATCCTCTCTTTGAACTTTTCATATCAAAAGGTTGTCTTTAAAGATGCGGATGTTAGCAAGGTTAATATATTTGACCAACATTCTTTTAAAATTTCCTATAGAGGCAGAATGTCTAGAGCATATTATGTGCAGTAGAGCATCACATGTGATTAATATACAGACAGAACTTCCAGAGAAAGGTACTCCTCGTTGACTAGCTGTACTAACAAAAGTGAATCAAATGACAGGAGCTATCAAACCTTGTGCTTGGGTAAATAGGTAGATCACCATCTGTGCTTTAGAAGAAGTTTAGGTTTAGGGTATAGCAATCTATAATTGCATATGATGAAAGGAGTTTACATCTTCTTCTGAAATATCCAGCTTTGACTATTGTGAAACCTAGGAAAAAACAGTATGAAATTGATTAGTGTAAGTCCTTCTGATCCTTAAAAAAAATTCCCTGCATTGTGATTTGTAGCTATTGAGCCTATTATAATATGTATAGTCCAATCCGTCCATTCAGTGAGATGTACTTAAGATTACTGCAAAGTTATATTAATTAACAAATGATGATTAGGGTTGAGAAGCAAGAACTTTTTTCTAATGAATAGGACTTTTGTTCTCAGATTGTTTTGTTGTGCTCTTGATAAAACAGTCTTTTAAAAACTTGCTGATGTGGTGCTATATTTTATTACTTTA
This sequence comes from Empidonax traillii, assembly GCF_003031625.1. Lineage (NCBI taxonomy): Eukaryota > Metazoa > Chordata > Aves > Passeriformes > Tyrannidae > Empidonax > Empidonax traillii. The sequence goes on from NW_020956030.1 coordinate 479,800, forward strand.
AAAAAAAATATTTATTGTTGAAAGTTATAACATGCTATTACTCTTTTGTTCTGAAGAATGTTGTGGTCAAAAATAATTTTTCTTTGTCAGAAAGTGTAATTTAATGTTTCCAGCTTGTCTATTGTATTTGTGAACATTCATGTAAATTACATGCTGGTTGGATGGATGTACACTATTCTAAGGAAAAATCAGCTTGTAGACAAGGCAGAAAACCTGTATACAAAATCCTGAATAATTCCCTCTCATTCACACAGCACTGGTTGCAGTTTTATTTTCTTCTCCATTTAATTTACGAATAACTGTATGGAATAAGATCAAGTGAATCTGACTGTCTACTAGATCCAGATGAGAGAATAAGCTCAAGAGAACGAAAACATTCGTAAAGATGCACATTTTGAGGAAAATTGTCTTAAGCACCAAACATTTGACTAGAACACTAAAGTGTTCAGTAAGATCGGCTTGGCTTCATTTCATTCATTCCATTGTTCCCTGTTCATTTCCGATTGACCCGTTGATATATGAAATATATCAATCATTTAATAAACCTGATTTAGGAAGTTATTTGCAATTTTGCATCTCATGGAAGTATGACATCAGATTTCATGGTCTTATCATATTTTACGATGTGTTCCCTGGTTGCTGTAGCAACGCTGTTGCTATGGATTACACAATGGGAGTCAGTAGGGTCAGCAAAGATCAGAGCCCCGCCATTCTTCATTCAAAGGCAATTGTCCCTGAAAAATGTGACTTACTTCAATATTTAAGGCCTGGGTAGTGATATTAAACCAGAATGATACTTCTGTTTAAAACCTATAATTAACCTTGTCTTCAACTCTAGGTCACACATTAATAGCAATTTCATAAAGTGGACATTCCTCTGTCTTTCATTCTCAAAAGCCTAGACAGGTTTTAAATAATATGTCTCTTGGAAAAATACATGGGTAATCGTTGCAATTTATTTTATGTCATTATCTAAGCCCTTGAGACCTCACATTCCCAGCTTCTCTCCCTGAGGTAATTGCATACATCTTGGGAATGTGTGAAATGGTGTTAATATTCAGTGCACCATGCCTCTTCAGAGGATCTGCCTACAATGCCGCACTGTCTAGATGTTTCTCTGCAGAAACTGTTTTTGAGCAAGTGTAATATGAAGCAGTTCTCCCAGGGTCCCAGGATATTTAATGATTCCCTGGATCCCAACAAAGTTCTCAACAGTTTCAGTTGTAAAGATATCCACTGCAATTTGGTGATGCAAGGGACATCAACTGATGTATTCCATCAATATTTTTTTCTTTCCTCAAATTAGAATCATTTCTATATGTGAGTTATTCTTTTGTCTAACGCCTGTTTAATAATATTTATGCCCTCTGAATATTCTGGGAGAAAAAATTGCTCATACAGAGACTTTCAGATTCAAAGCTTTAGGATGCAATGACTGAACTCTACACTCTTGTATTGTCATTATCTTGTACAAACTGCATTCATAAAAGTACCATCACTCAAGGCCAAAGCAATGAACAATCAAGTTTCAGGTGCTTAAAAGCACTAGAGTGCTAGAGTTTATTTCCCATAGAATTTAACTTGAAAATTACTATGAGTGACCTAATTTCCTGCTTGCTTCACAGTATCAGTTGTAACTACATAAGATACAATAAATTCTTGAAAAAGGTAGAACAAATTTTCTTTTCACAGTATTTTATTTTGTTGCTTCTTGATTAAAGGCTTCAGTACTATTATACACTCCCATCTCTTAAAGATATAGCAATTAATAACATTTCTTTCTAAAGTAGTTAATTACTTTACAAACTAACTTTGTAAGTTAGCCTTGAACAGCCCTGCAGAACCTCAAGGTACACCCATTTAACAGAGGAGGCAGTGATGCCTAACACAAATGCAATTTTTTCAAAAGAGTAATCTACTTTTATAGTAATCAAACACATATTCTGCAGAAGAAAAGTAGTACTTTCACACTTTTGTTTGATCAAGTTGAAGCTTTGCCTGTTTTTCCAAAACGTCACATAATCCAGTCTTCAAAAGGAAATCTATTCTCCTATTCTCCATAGATTCTTAGCAGTTAACTGAATACTGGTGACTTGCTGCAACTTCCCCAAAAAAGAGCACAGAGCAATCAGGATTCACCTCACCCATCATCTGTGCAGACATGGTAATTTTGCTATCTAAAATTTCTCTAGAGCAATGGAGAGAGATGTGTCATTCATTCTCTCCTGACAAGATGCTTAGGATTGATAGGTTTTGGAAGGGGACACACAGTCCTATTGCCCACCTGTACTCAAAAGCAGTATGCAATTTGCTAAGGAAGTAAATTTTATTCAGCATATGTTCCTGTTGGAATCTAATCTCCACAGGCTGAGATCTTGCTATAAGTTTCAGGGAGATCGCCTTTTGACTATATGTTCTCCTTTCTCCCTTGCATTTACCTGATTATTTTAGGTATCTTATACGTTAACCTTTGAGTATTCTTATTACAGCAATACCTTTTTATTATGGCTGATAAATCAAGGCTTACTTTCACCTGAATGGGTAATGGTGTTATATTATAGTCAGTTCTGGAAACCTAAAAAGAGATGTGGTGTCTGTGAGGTCCATAGGGCTATTCAAGGAATATTTGCCCATGATGAGTTAAAGAAAGCATACTATTTTGTTACTCTGTTAACATGAGCTATGCAGGTAAAACACGACAAATAGTCACTTTCCCCAACTACCATTTTTCCTCTAATTCAATTTAAAAGGGACATCAGTGACGTGACATGCTCAATTCAGAAATCATATGAAGAAAATGACAGATGCTGAAAAATGAAATGGTTCAACACTTGTTTTGTTATTAGAAACATCAATTTCTAAACAGCCAATTACTTTCTTGGGTAATTCATACTCAGAAACTCAAATGTAATTTTGAAAAATGTAAATTATTTCAACATCACACGGTGAAATGAAAGTTGATATAACTGAGGGACTTGTTAATGTCATAACATCACACAAACTAATGCATATGGGAAAACAAATTGTTACACATTTTCTTTGACTCTAAACTTGGATCCAAACTTCAGTCATACGACAATTCATCTTTTCCAATTAGCAACACTATTTGGAATGACTTTCCTTTTTTTTATGTAATCATTTTTAATGAACCTTGTGATCAAATACACCTCATTATCTTTCATGAAGAACTGAGACAGGCAAGCTGATTATTTAGAAAGTTAAAACTGCTTTACATTCATTTAGCTTTGATGGGGTAAAAAAATGTGAAGGAAGGAAAATAGAATTATTTACTTTATCAGATTATTAAAGACCTTTACAAGTATGTTCAAGTCAGATTATTTTTTGGACCATAGGTAGCAGAACACAAATAATAGTTTTTATCTTCAGTTGTTAAAAGGTTAATATAATGCTATTTTAAAAAAAATATTTAAATACAATGCTTTTTTTCTTTTCAGTCTATTTCCCTGTAACATCCAAACAGGAAACTCTTTAGAAATGTATGGAGAAAATCAGAAGTCCAAGGCAAAATGTATCTTTCCTTTTTCAGTGAACACTTCTTTTTCTTTGGTTTGGTTTTCTTTGCTTTTTAGCAGTCAACTAGGGTAATTACTGATCTATCTATCTGGTGAATGTCACCTGTAACTCCAAATTAAAATACACCATTTAATTAGATTTTAAATATATTTCTGCTGGAAGGGTGAAATGACCATTTCTTACTAGCTAAATCGTGTTATAATCAGTTTAACCTCTTTTGCACCTTTGTGGTTTCTTTAGAGGAATATTTTGCAAGTAGACCAAATCACTTCAAAATAAGTAGGCATAGCAGAATTTAGCTCAATGAAGACTGTGTTATAAATAGGATTCAATTTCTTCTCTCTCTCTCTCTTCCCCCTCTTCCCATTTTCCCCATCTCTTTTGTAATTATCTCAGTTTAATTAGAAATAATATAGAATAATTAGAAATAAAACTTTCCTTTCATTACACAGGTCACTTAATACTGTCCTTCCTTTTTCTGTGTCAAGGGAAGCTGAATGATATTTCCTGAATGACATTTCAATGGAAACCTACAAATACAGTTTAACCAAGAGATCAAGGGATACTGTGCGGATGAGGCAGCTTCTTTTTATTTTTTTGAAGGTCTGAAGAGTCCCATTTATTACACACCCACATACTTATGCACAGTTTTTCCTCACAGTCTGTGCCTTGCTCTTCCATCCTTCCCTCACCTCTGTACCAAGGGGGTTCACAGCCCATGCAGGCACCTAGAAGGTATGCTGTTTATTCCCCCTGTAAACAAAGTGTGGGTCTCGTCCTCTGCCAGCTCACTGTCGAGTGAGATAAGCAGACCTCCTGTTGCTGAATTATGATCTTTCTTTCAGGCATATGCCCCCAGGATCTATAGCAATCTCTCTAACAGCTTGAAAAATGGAAGCATTTTCAAAGACAGGCTTGCTGGTACTGAGACTGACAGACTATGAAACCTTGTTGTTATTCACACTCTAAGAAAAGACCATTCATTGGCTTTCAGCTCGTCTTCTCATTCAATTGTTTCCCGAGCAGTTATTTAAGTGATGATAACATTTTTTTGATTGCAGGTTTAATTACAGGAAAAGTCAATTATCTCATAGGTACAGCATTTTACATAACGAAGGAGCCAATTGTAAAACAACAACAGCAACTAAATTATTACTCAAATATTTAGCTCTTGAAATTTCATAGTGTGATTTTTTTTTCAAGTACTCTTTGTTTGGTACGGCTATTGGAAATGGTTTATTATATTTAAGATGTTCAGAAGTCGGTGGTAAATGTATCAACAGCTTTTCAGAAAAACATTTAAATTATTTCTTAAGAAATTTACAAATCTCTGCTGCTGGATCAAATCTTCCACGGGTGTAAGCCAAGTCAGCTGTAGTGAGGGCTGTGAAGGCCCCTTTATATCAAAGGGACATTTGGCCGATTTTGTCAGGCATATGTCTCAGGTTGGGTAAAATTTGTGAACAAGAGTTAGAAGTCCTAAAATATCTGTTCAAACCAAAGTCACGTTGACCTCCTCACATTAAAAATGCAGTTCTTCAGTAGAGGTTTTTTCCCAAATACAGGTTGAGCCCAAATTTTGTGCAATGCTGGACCATAAGTATATTCAGTTACAGCTTTTGAAGCTGGTCTCATAGGGAAAATCCCAGTAATTTTTCAAAATTTTTTCCAGATCACTGCTACAATAGCTGTCTGTTTTTCAATACAGTAAATATTTATAAGGAAAACTGCCAGTTCAAAATAATATAACAGCTGTCTGCTCCAACATCCCCCTAGTGATTCCCTCCATTACTGTACTGCTGTTGCAGTCAATCATTCTGGTCTCTTGAAAAAGCAAAATCTTCAAAGTCTCATTCACGCTGCCAGATATAGAGAAACATCTTGAGTTAAAAGGAGATCCAATTCCAATAGAAAAGGAAGAAAGAATGATCTCCAAAGAAGTTTAACACTAACAGTATAGAAAAATGCCTTTAAAAGTATTATCGGCACATATGCCAATTCTGTTGTTGGAAATACAGGGACAGATTGAGCAAATGTATGTAATGTGCATCTACACAAACAGGAGTATGAAGGAGCCTTGCTCTCTCACACAAACACAAAAATCCAGGTACAATTTTGATGGTGGTAATTCTTGATTATGTATCATGTGGCGAGTCTGATGTTTAGCTCTGACTGTTACCACTGCCCAAGGCTGATGTAGTGGGTACGCTTCTTTCCTACCATGGTCTGTCATAAAATATATAAAAAGCTGGCAAAGTCTACACACTGTCCACAGAACAATGCCTATGAAGTGACCTTACTAATTTACTCAGATACCATTGCCTTTTGCAAGTCCATCCTCTGGAGCAGCCAAAAGCACCGCAGAACAGACCAGAACTGCCATGCTCAGGCACGACTGGACAGACCTTCAGTGGGATATGGAGTGTTTTGTGAGATCACTGGTGGAAAGTCATAGTGTGCATTTGCATCCTCCTGGGGAAAGTCTCAGTGCCCTTTCAAAGAGGTGTATGTATAGTGGTGCTAAAGAGAAGGTGAGGTGGAACACTAGTTTTTGTTAAATTAGGGTTCAGAGTTTCAGATTTAATAACAGTCTTCGAGTGTAATAATTTTCTTCTTCTTTTGTAAAGAGACACTTGTGCTGTGTTTAACCTGAAGTGCTAAAGACCCCAGATATGGAGTATCTCCCAGCGCTCCTGATTTCTGAACACAGTTGTTTAGAAGACTGGGTGCATTTCAAGTCTTATCACCTGGAACGCAGGTGATGTACTTTACTGCCCATTTATGCATCTGTTTAACACCAGGCTTTCTTAATACCCCTTAGGCTTCTTACTGTATGGGCTTCCTAGGCAATATGAAAAACGAAAGCGAGATGGAATCTGAAAGGTCTGAGCATGCTCCATTATGAAGACTGAAAGCAAATATTCTTCATTTTTTACATGGTTCTCTTTAGATGGCAGATACGCAGCTATCAGCCATGGATTAAGCAATATATATAATAACTGTTACTTGGGTTTTTTTTTCTCTCTCTCTCAGGAATCAATGTAGTTAATGCTATGGGCCAAGAATTGTACATGTTCTGTGGTATTTCTTTTTACATTGAAAGTTGGTTACTCTTGACTTTTGATTAAAGAATTTAAACTACTGATTTAGTTCTATTGGCATTGACCATGAAGCTGTATGATATTCAGAGGACTAAATAAGTGTAAGTATGCCACAGATGTATTGTATGAATGTTGTATTGATTTTGAGACCTGAACAGAGATTACAGTAGTCATAGACATTACAGCAGCCACAGAAATGAGATTTTAGATTAGCTCTCCAACTATTCTTTGGTTACCATGTTTCATGGGGTTGCAATAGTTTGAATGTCTAGGTAAGAAGAATGTAATTTTTGCCCACTAGAGATTTCAGGGCATAATGAATATCCTCTTCTGAGTTTATTTAAAATTAGTTTAGAACTTCTAATAATCTCTCTAATTTCACTGAAGAAATGAGCTTCAAGAAGAGCTAAAGGACTAGTCCTTTAGTCCATTTACATCATATATATTTGGAAAAAATGCCAAAAATACCTTGAAGTATTACATTCTTTCCTTCAGAGCATGTCTGAAACTCTCTGCAGCGACTTTTAACTGCCTTGATAGTTCTACCAGAGCTGATGGTGAAACATGGGAAATATAGGAAAATAGAAAGAATATAATTAGAACTGTAACTAAATTAGCTAATTTTTTCTAAATACCATCTCTGAAAACAATTACTATATCTATAATTATATGTGTGTGTGGTAATCCATTGCCTGTGAAATTCAGACAACAATTTGTCTCAATATTCTAATAAATTCTGCACTAAGAAGTATGTATGGTAAACAGTATTGTCTTTCCTTGGACTTTAAAAGTTAAGTGTAAAGAATTTTACAAATCATTCGAAAGCTTCCCCTGATCCATTGAACTTAAAATAGATTAGTCTCAAGGGAAAGTCAACTTTCCAGACACTGCAATTACAGTGAATGATAGCAAGCCAGAGACATCTGTTTAATGGAAACCTACAGACCAATACAGCTAACTACATAATTCATTTTTTCTTCCTCCTTGCACCAGGAATTCTGTGCTGCTGATCTACTCAATGCCAACATCTCTGCCCATACTGAAAGTAAAAGAAAAAAAATTTAAAAGAAACCTTAAAAAAAAGAAAGAGTAATAAGATACTTGACATGTGAGAAAATGTAAAGTTACAGGTGATTGAAATTAGTTCGTCATTCACCAGGGAGACTAGCAAAAGAACACTGGGAAGAGAATTTTGTTCTGTTTCTGGAGGTACTCATCCAGATATTAATAAAACTGCTACGCAGTGCCTTGAGGACTCAACAACGTAACTTTCACAAGGCAACTTGCTGAAGGGAATAATTATATACAAAGCATGTATTCCTCTATACAGCCTTTTAAGCAATGGGATTAGCTCTTCTAAGCACAAAAAAAATATGCTCCAAATACAAGCAATTTCAGGGGATAAACATAATGTTAAGAATTCCAAACCCCACCTATGCAATGACTAAGGCTCTGCAGCCACATTATTTTGCGCTATACTCCCTTCAGTTGTCAGAAAAGATGCATGGTTTGAGTCCTAGGTCTAAAGGAACATGACTGCTACTTGGAAGAGGTGTTAAAATAGGCCAGAAACCACTTATAGGGTAGGCACCAGTGCTGGTTCAGTGAGCCATAGCCCGTGTTATGGGAACTTCCCTGTCTGACCATCCAAGAGCCGCTCTGGCAGTCGTGCTCGCACCACCTGAGCTGGGACCCTTCACAAATACACACCCCACACTCCCACAGTCAGACTAGGTTTCCTTACAAGGTTTCCCATAGCAAAGAATCAGGTGTCCAGATCCCTAAAATAAGTTAATCTGGGTGCAATAACTAAATAAAAAAATGACAGCTCAAGCTGGTGTCTCTGAGGAGGGACCCTGAACAGAGGGACCCCTGGGCTTTTATACCCTCACAGTCTACGGATGGTACAGTCTGGGTGTCATCGGCTCCTGCGGTGTCTCTGAGTGTCCAGTACCCTGGATGGGCCACAGGTCCCAGTGCCCCTTGTTAGGCAAAGGATTGGCCATTCACAGCCTCTTGCCTCGGGCTGGGGCTCCTGAGCCCCCAGAGCTCAAGCTGCAGCTGGCACTGCAGCTGCACACTGAACTATATTCACTGAATGTATCCTTTAACAACCTGTCCTTTCACTTGGTGTTGCTATAGGGGAACTCATTAGTGTTATGTTTTTGTTGAGCTGCAGCATAGCACTAATGAATCACAGAATCATAGAATATCCTGATTTGGAAGGGACCTGTAAGGATCATCAAAATCCAACTCCTAGCCCTGTCCAGGACAGCCCCTGGAATCACACTGTGTGCCTGAGAGTATTGTCCAAATGCTTCTTGAGCTCTTGCAGGCTTGGTGTTGTGAACGCTTCCTAGGGAGCCAGTTCCGGTACCCAACCACCCTCTGGGTGAAGAACCTTATTCTGATATCCAACCTAAACCTCCCCTCACAGAACTTCAGGCCATTCCATCAGATCCTGTCACTGATCACCACAAAGAAGAGATAGGTACCTACCCCTCCACTTACCTTCATGAGGAAGTTGCAGAAAATGACATGAAAAATGATAAAAGGGTGAGTGAAGGAGGTGTTTTCTGGGAGAATTTTCCAAATGGGAGGGAGATTCTGAAAGCAAAAGTCTACTGTCTCAATTGAAAATACTGCTTAGTCTAGGAGAAGCTTAGTCTATTGCAGATGGATGTAATGTGGAAAGGTCCTGAGAGTGGTAACATTATACAGGCGTCAAAACCTAGACTTCTATTCCTTAGATGATCACAGAATGGACACAGAGGAATCTTTGTTACCTGTTTTCTATTTCTGGCATCTGGAATAGCTTGGTCAAAGTCAGAGCATCTAATTCGGATTGCTGAAGTATGCTGAGAAAGACATCACAGCAGTATTTGACTTAAAATAGTGTTTTTAAATGGGCATAGAAAGTGGCATCCCTGAACGGTTTCAAACTTTCTTGACTTGCCTGTAGGGAGGGTACAGAATTTAACACCATCCGAGGATTTCGACAGTAGCAGCTGATGGATACTCTCAAAAAAACCCCACTGCTGAGTTTCACTTCATTTGTTGGAGGAGTGTATTCTGGAAAGATCTGAAGCAACCGAAAATTTGTAAAATAAATATTAAAAGAATTCCAGATAATTTTTTGCAGCTATATATCACAAGAAAAACTATATAACCCAGTAATTGTCCACTGGCAAATTCTTGAACAGTGGAATACAAAGATTCACCTGTAGCAGGTGCTAGTACATAATTTTTTTATGTCAGTGGCTGCTTGTAAACCCTCATCATAATTTAGCCTACTCTCTTCCTTATGCAGTAGGCCTTTCCCACTGAATCCTTAAAGCACCATTTTAAAAATACAAAGATAAACAATTTTCTGGAAAGTATCAGGAACTCTCCATATTAATATACATTCCAGTGAACTTCTATCCACAAAAAGTAGGAAATGAAAAAGCATATTTGCTAGCATACCAATCATGTGTTGACTTCTCCAGAGACCCATGACTTTTCATGGCCTCTTCATGCATACCGAAAACTATGGTCACCAGCCATATCTTCACACCTCAAGGTGCCCACCTTTCCTCATCTATTTCTGGACTACTTCTTCTCAAAACAAGGCACTAAGCTGAACTCAGGCAGCAAAGAAAGGGAATCTAAAACAATGCTCCAGCGCTTGCCTGTTGATTTTCAGGGCTTGTGATACTACTAAGTTTTTGAGCTTAATGTACTTTGTGATACTACTAAGTTTTTGAGCTTAATGTACTGCCTTAATTTTTAGGATTTTGAGCAAGACGTTTTTAGTCAGGAGGAAATCTAGTTATCATTAATCCTCTGCAGACCTGAAAATCAAGTTGAGGTGATTTGACTGCTCAGAGTCAACACTGGGGTCTTGGTGCTTGTAGGAACGTGTGTTACAGGCCCTGGGATACCGGGATACCTCCTTAAATCCACCAGTGATTTTAGATCTTTCAGAAGCTGAGATAGTTCACCAGCATTTAAATTTAGATATTTTTGTTGTATGTGTAAGAGGCTGATGTTTGAACTGCAACTGAACTGTCTATTTTCTCTTCCTTAAAATAATTTTAAATAACATCTTTAAATTATCTATTATCACTGTGCTCCCTAAAGTATGCATTTAATGGCAAATTTGTAATGCTACATAACAATCTGTTCTATAACTTGTATCCAACACATTTCCTTTTTTTCTCAGAGCCTCTAAATATGGATTCTAAGTCTTCTGAACCTATTTTCTTCCCTGACCTTATATCTTATCAATCTTTGATCCATAACAGTTTCTCACACCTCTGTGGCTTGATCAGAATCTGTCTGGATGAGGCAGCAGCATTACTTCAAAGCTCTTTAATCATTGTATTGCATTAATGCAATTACATGCCTGATGCATTAGAAATCTCACCTTGGGTCTCCACATTTGCAGCTCATTTTGAGTCCTCTGTAGCCTTTTTTTCCCCTCCATCCTGGAGGCAGGATTTCCAGCCTCCACAAGCTTATCTGTTAATACTACAAAATAGAACAGCACATAGAGAGATGTTTGCAGTAGAAAGAAGATGAAAGAAGAATAAATAGCACACTAGCAAATAAAATAAATGTTGCTTTATTTCCTTAACTCAGTGGACTCACTCTATGTATAATTGAAACAGGTTTCGTATTCAAAAAGGAACTTCCACTGTTTCAATACCATACTCTCAAGGTTTGAAATCCAAATGCTTAGTTCTACATGTAAATTGCATAAAGTAATTGTTCCTTACAATAATGAAACACTGAGACCCTTGCATTTCAAAGGGAAACGGCTCCAAGGGAGTTGAAGTTAACTCACAGAGAAATATTCACAAGAATAAAATTTAGATAAAGCTACAAAGGAATAACTTCCTTTTGTAAGCAAAGTGGATTTCTGATAAGGGTCAGATATGTTTTTTTTTTCAGTATTCCTTCTGGCTGCAGGATGTGGTACTACTTTTCAGCATATTCTCAGCAGGGTTGGATCAATACAGCCTTAATGATATCAGTGGAATAACAATAACAATCTATGTTATCTGAGGATCTGCCCCTTCATATTTAATGTTTAACCTATTCAATTTTATCTTTGTAAAAATTTGTAGTGGTTACTATTCCCAAAGAGAGTTTCACAATCCATGCTTGCTTTAGCCTATTTTAAAACAAAATGCATGAAATGCTGGCAGATATCTCTATAGAAAAAAAAATATTTCAATCCTTTCACTTGTAGACCAGTACTGACAAATGGATTGGCAAGGTCTAATTAGAAATGCAGCGCTGATGCAAACCAGATGCAGAATGATATGGGCACTCTATCAATGGGGGTTTAGCTGACGTCCTGTTTTAAAGCTGATTGCCTGCTGATTCCCAAACTTCATCAGAACTACTAATTTTTCTCAGAAATTGTTTATTCTAAATTTAGTTTTGTATAGCTAGGTAAAACTCAGATGAAAGTTACTACTGCTATAATACTTGGTTATGGTTTAGTTTGAATGAAAAATATATTTTCAGTTAATGACATCAGTAATAAATATAGCAACTTAGCTTTGGGGTTTTTTTTCCTGTGGACTTTGGTAAGGATGACCTTTCAGTATTATGAGGGAATTTAATTAGGGACATTTCTGAGAAATTCAATGAATATTTTTTACATATACGATATTTACAATCAGAGGCTTTCAATTAGAAACTGTTCCTTTTCTGGTTCCAGCTGTTTTGCCTAAGATGTGCGAAGGAGGATTTAGGAAACCATGGAAAGATGTGAGGAAGATGAAAAGACACGTGGCTGGTGGACAGTGAAGAGCACTTCAATCAGAATATTGACAGGATATAAATGGAGCATGAGGGAACTGAGGTCAGTGGAGGATGTAGGAGTAGAAGAGATCACAGCAAATGAAGATGTCCACAGGGTCAGAGAGACAGAAGGAGGTGAGTGTGTGCAATGGTTAGGGAGATGGGCAACTGAGGTAACAGCAAGAAAAAAGAAATGAAAAAATGTTAATTTCTCCCCTGTATTCTTATCATAACTCCCACACTCAAAAAAGCCCTTTTGCAAGGCTATCATCCACAGTACATGAGCTGTGCTTGAGTCAGGCTTGTATAAACTATGCTGGGGTTTACCATTTCTCCAGCAGACATCATGATTAGCCCAGTTTAAACTGGTGTTCATTGAAACAAATCATAAGAAGAAACTGCTGCCAATAGGGAGTTAATGTTAAAAGTATGCTTCAGTGGAGTCCAGCCAACAAAATACCCTTTTCCACAAAAAATCATCACCTTTTGAAAACCCAAATGTTAGGGAATCTGGTAATGAATGGTTCAAGAGATGCAGCCAGTTCAAAACTGAAATTTAATCCTTCCTTACTCTTTGCTACCCTACTCAGCATATGCCCACCCATCCCAGCTTAAATGGTCCCAGAGTAAAGCTTGCAAAAAATGTATGCAAAGGTCAGAATAGCAAATTGCTATAAAAGGTCCAGTGTGGGAATCAAGTATGACAGGTGATCAGTGTTAAGGAAACAAAGAATGTACTGTAAAGGCATTGCTCTCTCTGCCTGCCCCAAATGGCCTTGAAATGCTCTAGCTCAGTAAGAAAATCTAATAATGTTCTGCCTTATTAATAAACACACCATTTTTATATTGCAATAGATTTCATTAGGACAGTAGATTTGGCTTTCTCAATGTTAGTACAGGCTGCATATCAAATTGTTCCATATTTTTTGCCCATCCTGCAAGGAAAAAGCAATGTTCAGCCTATTATAATACGGGCAAGAGGATGACTGAATTATTTATTCATATTTCACATGTAGGTAAAAGGACCTTTTCCAAATCTGTTCTCTTTTTAGGGAGGATCTTCCTGATCCCCTTAGATTGAACATGTTTTATGTTGTTCTTCTTTGGACAGCAATCAGACAAATCAGAGCAGACTTTTTTTTTTAAGTAAAAAGCAAATGCCCCTGGCCAGCAGTAATTGCATTTGCAGCTCTGAAGTTGCCTCTGGGTCTGTCATGCATCTAACTAAATATTCTTTTTTTTTCAGTGAATCACAGGGTTTCTTTGTTTTCAGCTAGTTACAAATGTCTTGTGCAATGCCTGTCCTGGAAAGCTATGAAAAATACTTCATACATTGTGAATATAGACGGCAAATTTAAAGTTCATACAGCCAGGTGCAGACTGCCCACTTTATGCACCTCATTTAGGAAATGCAATCCATTTTTCTATTAATTGTTGCCAGGTGACCCTTTGTTTAGTCTATACAGTCAATGGAGAGAAGGAGACACCTCATTTACACTCTTGACTTGTTCTTAGCAGTGGAGTCTACTCAAACGAACTAGTTTTGGAGGTTATACTTAAATTTTGGATTCTTTTCTTGAAGTTGAAATCACAGTGTTACAGAAGGCCCTTCCTATTCGGGTTCCAGTTCAAACTTTAAATACACAAGGAGACAGGGTCCTGTGGTGATCCTGGCTGAAGTCTCCTGGGAATTTGTTCTACTCTGCTGTAGAAGAGGTTGTTCTTTTCTTTTCAGGACAATCAAGGAAAATCAAGTAATCTCACTGTCTTGTAGTGCTCTCATTTGGGCGCTACAAAAATGAGTGATAGCTGCCCCAGATTTTGATTTCACAGGCCTCTAAATTCCAAAAAGGAGATGCAGAAGTGATTCTACATTCTAGCAAATATTCCATCCCTTTCAAACAAAGCAAAGTAACAAAGCAATCTCATAGCACTGAACAACACCAGAAAGCTGCTTTAAAAAAAAAAAAATAATTCACAAATAATGATTATCTGGAAAACTTTGAGGGTCTGATCTTCTAAACATTTTCAGTCTTTTGGGTATATAAAACCATTCACTAAACAGTATCCACACAGTATCAGCCAGTAGCACGTCATTGTCTTTGATGTGAAGAGTGATTTACAGTAATTACATATAGTTGTCAGGAGAAGGAAAATTTAAGACTGTTGATATGAATTTAACCCATTTTCTTATTTGATAAAAGAGTCATCTCTGTTGAGTAGAATTCAATCTTCAACACAAACAAACAGTTTTCGTTTTGTATAAAGAGGATACTTAATGATAAACCACACCAATTCTTAGAATTCAAGATAGAGCATTTGTCAACTGCTTGATATAAATGACAGATGTTTATATGTAATAGAGCAGTGGAACAAATTTTGTTAAGAAGGGTATGAGCCAGATGTTCACAATATTGGCTTTTTGAGAAGAAAACATCTTTTCACATTGTCTATGACTCATGAGCCAAAAGAAAATGTGTTTATCACAGGAACTCACACTTGAGACCTTATCCTTTCAACAGTGACATAAAAATGATAAAGTATTGGGCATAAGAAAGTATCAGAACAGCACTTACATTTTATAAATACTTGTAGGACCATGATATGAAATTTTTTACACTTCCTTTATCTGCATTATATCAGATTTAAGTCTAAGCTCAAAGGGTTTACAAGCATTACTGGTTGTAACATCTGCTCAATTATTTTTGATCAATTATAATGAAATCTGGAGGATTTTGAGGAGTAAATATGACACAGTGCTTTGTTTTTTCTTCAGCTTTATTAATATGTACAGAACAATCAAAGCATTTTAAATTGCCTGTGTTCCTCTAAGTGGTATCTGCTTACTAGGCTGAGAAAGGGTTAACAGACTTCATTTTACTTAGTTCTTGTGATACTTCTGGCAAAATTTTCCTCCGCTGTTAATCGAAATGTGAATGGTAATCCAGAAGCTGCAGATTTTACCCCAATTAACACTCAAAGTAGCTTGAAAACAACAACCAAGACCACTTTAATTTCCACTTGCAGAATGCTGGATTTAATCCCCTGTTTTAGAGATTGAATTGGGGCCATAGAATAGGGAGAGGGTCCCTTGTTAAAATAGATTAATTCTTTGAAAGTATGCAAGAGGTGGATGGAATGGAAGAGAGTCCCCTTTGATAAACATTGAACATTCAGTTCCTCATTAGTCTGCTAGGGTTATGCATTTTGAGAGTCAAATGAATGTTGTTGTGAGTATGCAGGGACACTTATTAACAGATGTCCAACCTCAAGACGGGATATTAAGCAAAGACCAGCAGTGTATCTAAAATCTTTTACAAAATTGGCTGCATTTTGCAATCTTTTCACCATATTTTTTAGGACTTTTCTAACCCCATTATGTACTGTGTTCTTATGGTCACATTCCACACCAAAAATAGGATTCTAAATCCTCTGAGACCACTTCTTTTGGCAAAAATGGTTACATGAAAGCTGAATTTGTCTTCCAACACACTTGACATAAACAGAGAACATTTTTGTCTGCACTTAGGGCAACTTTCAGGGGTGCTAAAGGAATCTTAATCCCAAATAGTGGCAAGATAAGTTCATACCTTTTTATTCTTGTGTCCAAAGTTTAATATGATAGATTAAAAAAAAAAAAAGAGATCTTTTTAATTGCAATGTTGTCTTTCTAATATGTATGTCTAAGTACATCCTTGCTAGGATATGATTATTTTAGTAATTTGATGCTACCCTGTAATGCTTAAGGAAAATCAGTGATGCAGATGCCAAGAGAGAGTGCAGGTCTCTTACAGTGTCCTTTTCACTGCAGGAAACAAAAATGAATTATCAATGATGGTGATAGGCCATGTGATGAAAAACAATAAAAGAACAAGTTATAACTCAACACTGTTCATTCAAGTATTTAAGGTTCTTATGAATGTATAAGAAATGGGAAGAACATATGACTTTCTTAGATCACTTTCACTGCATGAGGCATTGGCATTGCACTTCACTGGAGTGCAAAAATGCCAGCAAAGCTATAAGTCAGGTATTTGTAGTTTATTTTATTAGTACTGTGCAGAACCGCAAAATAGATAAAACAGTTTTATGGCTTACATCTGGTTGAATAATAAAACATATGGCTCTGGAGTAAAGCATGTGCAGCTGTAATTTACTGTAAATATCCAACTCAAGATAGCTATAGAGATAAAAAACTTACGGCATGCACTCTGGGTTTATCCCACTATCCATCACTACTTGAATATTTATGATACTCCGACATTTGTGGTTTATGTGTTAATTAACCACGTTTTAGGAGTTTTCTTCAGGGCATTTTGTTCTATGTACAACAGATATGAGTTCACAAGGAGTGGACACTAACTACTGCACTAGTGTTTTGCTCCTAATGTATTGATTTAGCGTGTCCTTCATTACAGAGTGATTATAATAATGGTCTTACTATTGATAGTGTAGGACATTTTCCAATGTAGACTACAATATGACATCCTTCTAATATTTTATTTTAAAAAAAATTTTCCTTAATCGTATTTTCTATGAACATGGACAAAAACTTTCTTCTCTTGTTTTTATTCTTTTGGGTAGTTCTGGTGATAACAGGAGATTAAATAAATCATGCTTTGTTGCTTTTGGGGCCATACAACTAAATGTGAAATTCTACTTTTTTTTTTTTTTTAATATAAATTATACTTTCACAAATCAAGAATACTGAACCTTTTCAGACCCATTTATATAGTACTATGGGATTGGACTGATAGTGTTTTTTGTCAAAGTTTAAATTGACTGTTCTCTTATAATTTCATTGGTTATATGCAGTGTGTCTGCATTATTCCATCACAAAATCACACAGAATCAGAGACTATGCTGAGTTGCGAGGGATCCACAAGGATCATCAAAATCCAGTTCCTGTCCCTTCACAGGACCATCCCCAAGAGTTACACCATGTGCCTGAGAACATTGTCCAAACACTTCTTGAACTCTGTCATGCTTGGTGCTGTGACCACTTCCCTGGGGAGCCTTTTCCACACCCAAACACCCTCTAGTTGAAGAATCTTATTCTAATACCCAAACTAAACCTCCCCTGACACAGCTTCAGGCCATTCTCCTGGATTCTGTCACTGGTCACCACAGTGACCCTCATGAGGAAGTTGACCTCAACTGCTTCTCATATGGCTTCACCATCCAGCCAGGCTGCAAAATCAAAACCTAGTTCTGAATTTGACATCTTGGATTCAGAATTTGTTTCTGTGACTTTTGACAGGGACCTATGTCACAACTCAAATTAGAGAGGACTTCAGTCCTCTTTTGAATCTGAATTTATCTAAAGGGGATTACACGCCAGTGTTACTGCAATCATTATGTTTGCATTGCAGTGAAATGTAACATCAGATTTTGAAATTTGTGTTGACACTGATCAGCATTGATGCTAAAATCTAGCCTGAACCTCAGTTTGTGCTGAACCCATTATCCCCTCCCAAGGGCCTCTGCCAGACCTTTGCTGAGCACTTCAATCTCCTTTCCAATCACTGAAGGATCTTCCTAAAGGATTTCTCTCATCCCCACAGGCATGTGTCATACCTGAGAATAAAGAAATGCCATAGACACATAGATGGACCTATTTTCTAGATGGACCTATTTTTCTGCTCTTTCCTCTATAGGGAATTGTTTTCCTCATTTTCCATACCTTTGCGGGAGAGACACCACAGCATTGAATGTTGACTTGAGTTTGACAATTTTCACCTTTCCAGACAATAGAGATCTGCTCAAGGTTTTTTTATTGCAAAAGATTTTTGTTTGGGAATACAGTTCTGCTTATGGAAATTAAATTTGCAGATCCATTAGTGAAGAGCAAGTGTCAGAAGGAATGTCAGTGACTGAAGTAGTGAAACTAATTGCAAGAGAAGTCTGGAACAACTGAAAGATGAAACCTTGTATTTCTGTAGGCACAATGAAACAGGGATGCAAATATCATCTCTAAGTTTTTCTGGAAACAGCTTCATGGGCATATGATTGCTCTTGCAGAAAAGAAAAAAAAAAAAAAGAAGAGAGAAATTAGAAGTCTCTACGAGACCCAGAGACACTGGGGTCTGTTGTCACAACTTATTTTTCCTTTTCTGTTCTGATAAATGTTTGGCCCAAGATGATACTCCAGTCAAACCCGTGTGGCTTTGATCCATACCTAAGAGATAATTCATTATATACTGCTGTCTTTTGGAGTTGTCTTGGAAAAGCGGTAGCAGTTTCGAGGCAATGCAAAATGCAGTAGGCATCCTGTAAGTCAGGGGAAGGATAATAAGTAATGCATAATTCTATAGGAACCTCATATGCATAAGCAGGGACTGCCTTCCTGTTTTGAAGGGTATTTAATGATACTGCCTATGAAGTCTAATCAGTTTGTGTACTAGCTATTTCATGTATCAGTTCTTCTCTTCTGTTACTCTAAGGGGTTAGCACTGCCCTGTGTTTTAGATGGACTGTGGTCTAGCCAAGGATATTATGGGTAGCTCCAGTGAGTTGCAAGTTAAGTAAGAAATGTTTGGTGTAAGTTTTGATTCACTTACGGAGTGGTGTATTGTTCTGGGTTAGCAATGGGGCTGAAGTCATTGCTATGCAGGGCTTTGGTCGTTTCTGAGTTTGGGAGTCTAAGTCCTGGTGCAAATATTTTTGCCTTTCAAAAGAGATGCGTTTTCATTCCATGAGGTGTCTGACTAGAGAAGTGATGGCAAGTTTCAGAGTGGATGCCATTGTATTACTACTACAATTTTTCTTCAACAGCTGGGGGGAGCAAGAGAGCCGGATTCTCTACCTGGCCCCATACTGGAATTCCTCACCCCAGTCATTTGCTATAAAGGAAAATAAGGAAATCAAGAGGATGAAAATTAATCAAAGAGCAAAGACTTAAAAAAAAAAAGAAATCACTTCGAGGCTTATCTTAAAGCAATTTCACAAGAAAATAAGATCAAAACCAACGCAAATTGCACTCAACCTACGAACCCAGAAAAGGAACAACTACAAAACGAGACTGCACAAAAGACTATGTCCTATCAATAACTCTTCTTACTCAGCTACGTACTCAGTCAGTAATTATGACAAAGTCATAGACAGAAAACAGATTGATCAATGCAGAATCTCTTGGAAAAAAACCCCCATAAATCCAAACCAAAACAATAAAAAAATTTCTTATCAGTAAAATGTCTGCCAAGCTACAGAAAGAAATGAAATGCAAATTTAACAAATTAACCAGGTGATTAACACACAGTGGGATCACTTCAGGCATTTTGCTTTGCTTCTGACAGAATGTAATCCTACTGAGAGTTACAGCTGCCTCAATATTTCCACAGTGGTATCGTAAAAAGAATTCAGTGACATTATAGAATCTGCAGCTCCATACTTTCAAAGCTGTAGTTTGAAACAAATTCGTGTTTTAAACATTAAGACACTTTAATACTACTTGTTATATACCTTAAAGGGCAGAAGAAAAAAAACCAGTCAGTCTTCTGGGGCCGACTGTGAGCTTGAATTTGACATCACTTTCATTCTGTTTCCTTTGAAAGCTGTCTTTGAGCCAGTGTTAGGCTCAACCTCTTTAGAATGATAAAAGCCTCCCATCAGTATTGATGGGTCTGTAGGCTGGGATGCTAAAACATAAATGAAGGGTATGTAACCAACGTGTATACAGAATCCAGAATAAAACCAAAAAATCCCTTTTTGATGCATGCAATTGTGCCCAGTATTAAGTAATCCTTGGTTCCTTTAATTTGTGGCAGCAAGGGAAGTCTTCAGTGTGCATATAAGGAAACAGAAGTTCATCTCCCTTCTCTGTGAATGCAGAACTTTAGAAAGGGTTGAACAGCAAGCTATATTTAAATTGATGTCACCAATGCCATTTAATCACATACAGGCTTAATGATTAAAAGCAATATTTGAAAATAATTTTCAAACAAAAAGAGCAGTGGATTTTATTAATAATAGACTCTTGCAGTCTTTTTTCTTATTTCAGTGAGATATATGTTTGTGTCCTAAAAGTTTTTGCATGTGGATGTAAGGAAAACATAGTGCTTACTCAAGCCAGTGGGGGATGCTGGCTTAGACATTTTTGTGGCTTGTGTCAGGATTGTGAAACATCTTTAGTGCCACTTCACAGGAGACTTCATTTCTTTTTTCAGACTTTCCCTACATAACGTCCAATTATTAGGTTTTATGTGAGTGAAGCAATTTTCACTCTGAATGCATATTAAAGAGAACACATGTTTTCATTTTATGGACCTGTAACACTGAATCTTTACTAAAAGAGAATAAAATACTTATGAAAGGTTGTTACAGAGAGTGCACAGAAAAAGCAGACTTGGTCTTTTTGCCAATTCCTTTGAGCAGTTACGTTCCTCCTCCCATGTATCAATACACATGAATTTTCACTGATCATAGTTGCACTAAAAATTGCTGCTATGCTGATGATCAGTATCAGAACCTTAACACAGATGGGAAGGCGAGTGAAGACCACACTCCCAGCCATGGTGAAATATTGAAGGATATGATGGCTAGAGAAGGGGTTCTTATAAAAGAATCTGAGAAAGGCTGCTGTAAGCATACGCATAATTCAGCACAAAACTATGACATCCGTGCACTGTACTAGCTGGTGCTGAAAATTTTGGCTTCTTCTGCAAGAGTAAATTAAACATGTCTGGGACTGTTCTCTGGCCAGCTGACAGGGAACAGCTAATGCCAATGCTATTAAACTCTTTTTTCTCTCCTGCTAGGAATTGTCTCTGGCCAATACTAACTCCTGAGCTGTGCCCAAGAGTTGCCTGGGAGGGTACTAACTGGGACAGACCAAAAACGTGTCACAGGCTTCTGTGATGCTGGTCCTCACTTAACAGAGTTCATTGATGATTATCAGTGCCTAGATATGTTTTTGTGTATATCCTTTGGGACAATTGATTTTATTAGTGGGAATATAGCCTAAACAGTGAACACAAGAATTGGATGCTGTCTTGATTTTTAACCTTGAGTTTATTAGGTGAAAATCTCTTTTATTTGTTTCTTATCTATGAAATGAACAAAAACCTTTTTGTATTTCACAGGCTACCAGGAGAATAAACATAGTAAAGACTAGGTATGATATGATAGTGAGGCCTCTGATTTCTGTAATTAGAATAACTACATCCCTTCCTGTCCCATGCTGTTTGTTCCATTCCAGAAGTTGAAAGGAATGAAGTAGAGTAAAATAGGATAATAAGCTGCCAACTCAGAGAATTCCTTTGCCATCTGGGGAAATGTGACAATTTTTCAGCTCTGCTTTCTCTACCAGATTGTGGTTACTGTTTTGGATCAATATATGCAATATAGAAAAACAAAACCTGCATTTCCCCCATGCTGAAAAGCCAACGTTTTATTAATCCTAAAATTCTCTTAATATAATTTGTAAAGGAAAATTCTCTTCTTTTTAATAATCAGCCAGCCTAAATTCCAGCCTGGAATGTGCTCTTCTAGCCAAGGCATAAGTATAAAACCAGTGAAAAGGAGGGAAGAGATTTACAATGGAAATTCTGACAATCACTTTGCAATAATAGGGCTTGGAGACACCTGCTTTAATCAAGGTGGTGTGAATATTTAAAGTGGTCTAGCTCTTGATTTTCAGTTCAGCTGATGAAATCATAATTTCCAGTGAAATAATTTTTTTCTTAGGGATGCATGAGGAAGAAAGAGAGTGAAAGATCCTAATTTTCTATTCACTTGGTAGAAATAAATTATAGCTTCTTTAACCCTCTTGATTCCAGGGCTGGCAGATGGAGCTAAAGGAATTACTTTTGTTTAGGAGAGGTTCTTTTAACTGATAGTGCAGTGCAGAAATATGGCTGGTTTGGGGTGACTAAGTCATGTAGTATGATCACAGCGTGATTTCTCTCTGATATGGGAACGATTAGCTAAACTTTCTTTGAACTTGGTTGTCTCTGGTGTGCTGTAATAACAGAGTAATTTGGGCTTCTGAAGAAAGACAGTTGTTGATTGGGGAGGCTGACTCACACTACTTGGGACTTTATTTCCATCAGTAGTGGAGTGTTCCTACTGATTTTCAGGTGCTGTATGCTGATTCTTGCCATGCTGAATGAAGATATGTTACTAAGGATTACATATCTGTAAGAATCCATAATGACAGATATACCTTTAGCTGTGGTTTAACTCCAACTGGCAGCTCAGCCCCACTCAGGTGCTCACTCATTGCCCCCGCTGGGAGAGGGGAGTGAACTGAAAAAGTGAGAAAACTCCTGGATTGAGATAAAGACAGTTAAATAGGTAACACAAAAGCCATACATGCATGCAAAGCAAAATGAGGAGTTAATTCCCTGCTTCCCATGGACAGGCAGGTGTTCAACCATCTCCAGGAATATTCGGCTCCACCACGTGTAGCAGTGACTTCACAAACGCCATCATTCTGAATGTCCCCCCTTCCTCTTTCTTCCCGTGGGTTTACATCCTTAGCATAACACCATAGGGAATGGGATATCCCTTTGATCAGTTGGGGGTCAGCTGTCCCGGCTGTGTCCCCTCTCAGTTCCTTGTGCATTCCCAGCCTGCTTGCTGGTGGGTGGGGTGAGAGGCAGAAAACTCCGTGACTCTGTGCAAGTGATATCCAGCAACAGCAAAAAGCATCTACATATAATCAACACTGGTTTCAGTACAACTCTAAACCACAGCCCCTATCAGTTAATTTGAAGAAAATTAATTCTACACCAGCCAAAACCAGCACATCTTTTCAAGCACTGAGTTATATCTTCATAGAGGATAGATTAGGAAGCTCCAGAAGCTTCCATAGTACTGTATCATTTAATTCACCAAGGATTTGCTTCAGCACTGCAAAATAGTTGACTTATTTAAAGAACTACTCTTGAGAGATATATGACTGACAAATTTATTGCATGCATTGTGAAGTGCGTCTCATGTCCTGTGAAGAAACTGTGGAAAAATGTATGATTGGAAAAAAAAGGATGGTGAAGTAAAAATAAGATTTCATAGAGAGTTAGGGTTATATAATGTAGCAACACCATCAATAGTATAGGATATATATGAGAATCATAATTATAATACCAAAAGATTAAAACTATAAGGGAATAGAGCAAAGGGAACGCTACTTTACCTGTCTTGGAAGATCTGTTTTTTTTTCCAGTAGTACTCTAATTTAGTGCTCTCTTGCATTCCTTATTTCTTTAGTTTCTTGGTCATTTAGCACAAATATAGTAAGACTCACCAATGTCCAAGTTTCAAGTTTATCTAAGTTTTAATATAAATTATAACGTTATAATATTTACCCTAGTGACCTTTTAGCTGGTTTTCCCCAGTTCATTCCCAGGTGCTTTGCTGGCTAGTACCTATTATTTAGAATATAATATAAAGTTCCAAGAAATAACATGCAATCTCTACTGGATGGAAAAGTAATTACTTTTTGACTATGGCCTAATTGTGCTGTTCATTTCTGCCCTGCTTTATTTGATCTGATTTGACCTTCTTCTGTGACCATAGAAACAACTTGAAACATGTGAGGCACAGCAGTTAAGGATGTCTTTCTCTAATTCCTTTGGCTGCTTTCTTGCTATTATTTCTTGCTATTATTTATTTCACTAGATTTTCCTTATGTTCAGGTCTTCTAGTTTCTTGCCAGGATTTGAAGTTCTCTTTCTTGTAGTTGCTTTTCCTTGCTTGGTGGTGGTATACTCTTTAATTTGCATAAATGTAATTCTTTCAAACATCTACAGTCAATGACCATTGCCTCTTCTTCAATACACCAAACTGTCATATAAAATGGTTTTTTTTTTCTGCTTTTATATCTGCAAATAATATTTGTTACACAAGTAAACAGTAGTGACTTGTCTCTCCTGGACTTTGCTCAGCTTCATGGTTTAATTAAGAACTTGGATTTAAAAGGAAATTTGATAGTGTCAAAAGCTGACAAATGTGCAAACTCTTTGGACGACAGTAGTAGCATTCAAGATGGTCATGATAAACTGTGAAAAGAAATTTGCAAAGTAAAGTCAATATAGATAAACATAAAGTGCTATGTCTGAGGAGGGGGAAGAATGAAATAAAAAAGAACGAATATGAAAAAGGAATTAAATAGCTGGTAATTAATATACAAAAAAAGAAGGCAGGAGGCAACTTTGTATCATATCTATTGTACCTGAATAAGACAATGACGTTTTTGTCTATACTATGCAGTCAGGAGAAATTCTGTGGATTCTGATATATATACCTGCCACCTGCAAATCCATATTAGGATGGGATCTACATGAACATAAGCATCTACAACCCAAGAGTCCTGGCTCCATAAGTAGACAGTGTGTCTGTACCACACTGCTCTTTGAGGAATGGTGACATTGGGATGCTCTTGTATCCTACAGAAAGCACTCATCAAACACAAAATCTTCTACCATCCATTGTGCAACTACCACAAAAGAAGAAAGAAAATCCTGTTCAGGAATGTACTGATTGGAGTATTGTACCCATGACAGGGCAGTTAATTATTTATTTCCTATTAGTATTTAGGTTTCATCAGCCCAAACTTCATCTTCAAATGCAGTTATCACACTTCAAGAAAAACTGGCAAGGGTCCATAAAACAGCATCAAAGAGCAAAAGAACTCAGATAGCTGTCCTGTGATTATGGGGGTGGGGTTTGCTTAGTCTAAAATAGGAGACAGTAAAGAGGGACGTAATTACATTATCTGCTAATGTGTAAAAGATGCTATGAATATGGTGTTGATTAATTGATTTAAATCACCCACTGATGGAAAGATGTGAAACATCTGCCTTCACAATATTTGAGGGAAAAAAATACTCTAAGAACCAAAAGAGGCTGGAAAAGGCTTCCTAGAGAGACTGTGGACTGTATAGGGTTTAGGACGACACATTCCACTGTGTAGGTCTTGCACCTCTACAGTAGGATGTACTAACAAAATCTCTTCCAGCTCACTAAATGAAAAAAAAAGACAGTGTCATAGAGTACCAAGATATTGTATTACTTGGCACTAGGATTGCATTATTTGTCTTCCAGGCAAGAAGACAATACAGTGTCACATGGAGCAGTGGTTTTATGGATGTTTCTGATCACTACATTACAGAAAAGCAGTGATGGAAAGGACCTCAAAGTACCTTTTGCTCCAGCCCTTTAAACTGGAGAAGGTTCAAATATCCCTGCTTCTTCAGAATTGATGCAGAGCAATGTGTTATTTGCAGTTCTAGATTGATTCATTTTTACAGTTTAGACTTTACTGTAAATTCATTTTTGTTCTTCAAAAAAAAAAAAAAAGTAAATTTTATTTAGCTTTGAAAGTAAGTCACATTTCCAGGAAAGCTACATTATTATAGTAAAAGTCTTGGTCTTGCATATCTGATGTTTTCATAACTTCATTAAAAATATTTCAAGTATTTAATTTTGACATGATTTTTTAACATCGCCCTGCCAATAAAAGGCCAATTGCTTAAATGATTTTTTTTAAACTTTATAAAATATTTTTGTAGGATATTTTGTCAGTAGAAAAAAATTGAAATGAGGAATTTCAATGTCAACGAGACAGTAAAATCAGAGAAGTTTTTTATTAAAATTATTTTTTGCCACTTTTTTTTGTTTGTTTCTGCAATAATCTATGTTGCAAATGTTTTGTAGTCATGTTAACCAAATTTAGTGACTAGATTGTATCACTGAAGATCATGGAAATAAAATCTTTTAAACTTATCAGAAAAAAAAAGGTAAAGATGCCTCCAGCATCTGCTGGTAGTTGAATACAACGTTAAAGTATTTGATTTTATGAGGATTTCTGTGAGATAAGTAAGGATTTGAATTTACATCAGGGTTACTCTGAAGAAAATACCTTTTCATGTGTACTTCCCCTAAGCAAAAGGAAAGGTGGTTTACTGCAATCATCATCATAAGCAACTTTTCTTATAGTTATCATGGCCTGTGAATGTTTAGATGAGCTGTTTTAAGACAATTCCTGCCCAAAAACTGATATTATAAATGCAGACTCTGGGTTGTTTTCCAATGAACCCTTTATGTAACCATGACTTAAAAATAGCAGTTTATCTATAGGGACCATCTCTGAATTAGTGGTGGAGCAATAACACCATTTTTGATGCTGTTGAGAGCCCTTGGTGCTTTTTGCTGTCAAAGTATACAGTAGCGCTCTCTGGAGAAGTGGTCTGTGTTTGTGTGTATGTTTGTGTGTGTGTAAGAGAGGGAGAAACATAGGAAAACAGAAAAAGAGCAGAAAAGAGAGATAAAGACAGGGAAAAAGTAAGAAAAAGGGAAAAAAAAGAAAAAAGAGAAAGATAGAAGGGAAAGATAAAGAGATAAAGAGAAAGGAGAGGAAGAAAGAAAGAAAAAAGGAAAGAAAGAAAGAAGGAAAAAAACGAAGAAGGATAGAGAATATAAGTAAAAAAAAGGGAAAGAAAGAAAAAGATAAATAAACCCTTGAATGTTTTGCAGGCTTGGTTGTTCCAGCAGTACTTATTAGAACCCACACCAAGAACTGTTTTGGGTCCTGGGGCAAATAAATTCTTTTCCCCCTCATTCCTCACCTGGTAAAGCACCTGGGTGGTCTTGCCATGAAACTCCTCTCTCCCCAGTGCCCTCCTCCTTTCCTGCTTTCACTGTTGCTCAGAAAACCTAAATATGGAGCAGCAGTGGCTGCCAGGAAGTGAGAGAGACTGAGCCAAGCAGAGGAGAGGGCTGCAGCCAGAAGAGCAATTGTATTCCCCGTGGTCTTAGTCTCTGCCAAGGGGAGCTGCCCCCCTATTCCTGTGCCATTTAGCCCCACCATGCCTTGCCTCAGCTGGCCCTACAGAGCGATGTGTTCTGTAGCTGGTGTTGGCACATCTTCATTGGCATTTTCACAGTTTGCCTTGCATGCTCACTGCACTTGCAGTGGGCCTGAAAATAAGGGCTTGGTCTAATTACAGTGGTTTGATGGCAGGTTGTTGTGCCCATCTGTGGGGAAGTGCAGCACATCTGCTCAAATTCAGCCAGCACTGCTTTGTGGGAGCTGTAGGGAGCCCAGTGAACCACTTGGAGAAATCCCATCACCTTTCTGTGCCCTCTTCACTTTCTCTTTTTGGAAGGGGACTAAATGTTGTGCCTCCTGGCTCACACAAATTTTCCAGAATGGAATCCCCTCTCTCCTGGAGACTGTGAACTCAAAATGAAATTTTTAAATCCGCAGAGGTCTGTTAGACTGGAAAAAGTTTAATACGGTCACATTTTAGCATGTTGCAAATAATGATTTATGTGACTGAAAAAAAGCCATTTTGTCCAACAGGGTTTTGTTACACTGTAAATACACTGATCATGGTGGTGCCATTAGCCCAGTCACACTGGAGAAGCTTGAGAATGGTGCCTGTGAGGGAGAACACTGAAAACATCCTCCTCATTTTCCTAAAGCATGAAGGGTATATTGATTTGTTTCTTTTTAAATGAAACTGCCTTATTCTACAAAACATAAGCTTCTCCAAGACAAGATGTTAATCTATATCTAATACATGTATAAGGTTAAATATGGTGTAAGAGGCAATAGACATTACTGCAGTTCTCTGGTTCACTGCTTTAAGAGAGAGGAACTTAGCACAAATCTAATTTTACAAGGAAATTGGTTTAAGAATGGATGCAATAGAATGGATATAATAGAACATAGTATTTAAAAATTCCATGCTCAGATGGATAATAAGCACTTAAAAATTACATCTGGCCACTGAGAAATGTGCACTTACTCCAGAGCAACCACTTCTCTTTAATAATCACTAGCCAGAACATTTAATAACTGACAATTTGATTTTTAGTATTAAGGTGACTTTGGTTTGAATATATCTAATGTCAAATGATCTAAAAGAATTTTTTAAAATAAAACTGTGTATTTCTGACTTGAAAGAAGTCAAATACTAGACTTTCCCTGAGCTGCATTAGAATAATCAGCTTTTGAGGATGGTGAAGAAAATACCTTAATACCCAAATAGTATGGCTGAAAAGCAAACACTGATACTTTCTGGGAAGCAGGATATGAAATGAAAGACAAAACAGATTTCTATTGCACCGTGTCTCAAGTATTTTTACAAGCCTGACAGAGGACTGATTTGCTGTTTAAGGCACAAGCTGAAAATCATCACAAAAAGGAGAAAAGACAGCTCATTTACTTTGCTGAGAACATGAACATTCAACGTAACATAAGAAGAAAAGTTGCTAAATGGTTAAAAGAAATCCATGATACATTGAGTCCAGGTTGACAAGTAAGCTTGTGTCTGTTGACCTGAACTGGTGGTCTGAGGGTGACTAGATCAAACTCCATAGTAGGAACCAAGATTTCAAAGAGACACAAAGATCAGTGGTTCCTCAGAGCTACTACTGTTGAATTCAGTAGCACAACTCCCATTGATGTAAGGTGTAAGCATGTGCAGGACAAGTCAGTAATAAAAGGACCCACCTTTTTGCAAATTTAGGACAGACATTTGCTATGTAGCAGAAGTTTGACTTGCTAGTTGAATTGTTGCAGAGGGATTTGAATTCACTAGCTGAAAAAAAAAGATAAAAGTATTAAGTTGTTTTGCACGCTGTGACAGATTAAGGGTAATCTTTTGAAAAGCTCCTACGTCTTATTTTCAGGAGAGTCACTGAGGTGTTTAAAGGGGCTTTGGATCAGTGCCTCAGTTAACCAGTGTCTGATTTTCCCTGTCAGTTGCTCCAGCAGAGTCCTATGGCAGCCTGCAAGCTGTCTTGCTGTTCCTTGAGGAATCACTTTCTGACTCACATCTTAGCAGCTATGCGTAAAGGAGGATTGTACTCTGTACTCCAGGGACTAAACTGTGGTATTTGTGCTGCTAGTCTCTGCAAGTGGTACCAAATCAGTATGGTCTACAGTGGGTCCTCTTGGCCCACATGAGCTACCAGGTGTCTATAAGTACTGAGGCTGGAGCAGATACTTCTGCAGTGTGTCAACTCTGTTGCACTGTGGCATGAAACACTGAACGCTGGGGCAACAATGAAGTCATGACACTGCTCTGTCTCTGTTCCTTGTCTTACTTATGGTCCCCCTTTTCTTGGCTTGTTTAGGCATCTTCAGAGAAATGCAAAGATATTCTGCAAGAATAACATATCCATTGAAATATATAAAGCAATTTTTTAATAGACTAGCGTGCACAAAAGACAGCTAGGAATCACTGAGTGTTAAGCTAAACATTTCTGTGCTCATCACCCTGATGAATGAGTCAACCAAAGGGTTGCTGCTGCTTGGACCAATGTTTGCCAGGAAGGCACTCACAGCTCTCCTAGAAGCCCCACAGCACCAGAGAAGTGCCACTCTGTGCACCAATGGCAGTCATCATACACAGCCTGGGACTCCTGTCTGGTACCTCACCACAGTAATGCTATTCCTGTTTATACTTGTGTTTTACCTCCTGAATCCTTGAGTTATAGATGATCCAGCCTAAGCAAGTTCAACCTGTAATTTTAGCCTTATCTCTGTACAGTCATTCTCACAGCTTTTTCTCAGCAGAACAAGTCGAGGGTCAGTGGAAAGCTTGCTGTGGGAGCTACAGATAGAGTGTAAACCCTACAGCACAGGAAACAGAAACTGCTACAATGGAATAATTGCACTAAAAGAGTGGAGTTCCTAATATTTTTTTCCTTCTTCTACACTGTTTATGCATTGTACTACATTCTTGGGATTTCTCTTTTTAGTGTTAGCCTTTATTTTGACCATTGTCCTCGCTTCTGTTCATTTGTAAAAGTGTATCAACTGTGTATTTTCCAAACAGGGTTGAAATGAGCAGGTGGCAGCTTCCTTGCTCTATATTCTAAGCATTCTTTCCAATTATATTCCCTCTCTCAAGACTCTCCCAAGGTCATGCCTACACTGTTTACCCGCAGCTTTCTGAGTGCTCATGCTTCTCTCTCTATCTGAGCGTAACTCAAACAGCACCACCAATCCTATCTAAAAAACCCTTTCTTGGTCTAAAGTTCACAGGCCAGCTGATTTGTGGCAACTCCTATGGCTATTGTGATGTAATTCATATTAGCACAGCTGCCAGGGAAAGAGGAGAAATCAACATATAGCAGTGAAAAGTGGCTGACCTAAGTCATCTTTGCATTAGGGGTTAAAAATACATACCTGGACTCTTACTGGAGATTCACCAATGCATGTAATTTTGTAAATCCAAATTAGATTTTAATGTGCTTATGCTGTTAGCTACTTGCTTATGCTGTTAGCTACACTATGCAAAGTTTTAGCTTTGCTCTAGATAATAGTCATAATTTCTTCCACATACATCCTTTTCATGAAGGAAGAGTAGCCATCTTCATCATTTTGCTCTGTCTAAACCTAACCTATCAGCCTTAGTTATCAGTACTATTAGTACTTATGCAAACAGGAAGATTGAATCAAAGAGGCTTCTGTGACTTCTATACAATTTACTGTAGACAGTATCAGTAAAATCAGTATACAGTCTGTATAAAACTTATTAATGCACTTGCTGTTATGTGTTCTATCAAAATTTTTTCTTGAAGACAGACTTTCTGAAGCAGTCTTTGCATTGAGGATGAAAATGTGATATGCAAGGCCTGCTAAAAAGAGGAAAAGAATGCAAAAGAATTAATTGTATTTGTTGAGAGGAAAGGAATAAACTGAAATAAAAAGCATACCCCTGAGGCTTCTCATGACAGGCAATCAGACAGAGAGGCTGAGTCCATCTGAAACTTGTAGGTGCCTCAGGAACTGAGCCAGTGCAATTCTCTACAGGTCAGCAGGGGATAATAAGAAAATCTG
Organism: Empidonax traillii; assembly: GCF_003031625.1. NCBI lineage: Eukaryota > Metazoa > Chordata > Aves > Passeriformes > Tyrannidae > Empidonax > Empidonax traillii. The sequence continues at coordinate 511,027 of NW_020956030.1, forward strand.
TCAAAATTGAGAGAAGAGTCAACTTTCTAGACCACAGATCTGATTTGAGCAGAGTTGAGAGACAAAGAGTTCAAAAGGTTAATGCTGCTATGCTTATTTAAGTGAACATTAACACTGTTGTGAGAAAACAGATGGAGAAGAACTGGGGGAATTATTTAGGTTTATAAAACAGTGAGCAGAACGACAGACATCTTACGCACAGAAGCACAGGAGCTTGTCACAGTGAAAGTGTAAGCTGAGGTCCTCTTTCTCTTTTGCTTACAAGGAGTTTGGATTAATGGCCTTCCAATCATCACAGTTATGTGCTCCTATTTAAAAAATCAGTGGGGAAACATCTGGGTTTTACATAACATTCACCATCATGTCTTTCATCAGATAAATTAACAGCTTTGTTTTGCAGTGGCTGTAGAAAGAGACAAAAACATTGGAGCACAATGGTACTTACCATTTTTCTGTCAAGATGGAGTCGCTATTAGGGATGCTGCTATCAGTGATGATCAATGCGAAGCAGACATATTTACTGGGAGTCTGTTCGAACACAATACGAGGGAACAAATAGCAAGGTGGGGCCATTTTGTGGATAGATTACAACCTATTGCTCATGACCTGCCTTTATTACATCCCTTTCTTTCCATGAAGAGAATGGAAACCCAAATAACAGCGGTTTCTGTTGCTCTGATGACAGCTTGAGAAAAAGTAATAAGGAATTCCTACAGCTATAAAAACAGAGTGAGGAAAGGGTGCCAAGTTACCCTTGGAGCTGTCACTCTTTGCAAGGCTCTTTTCTTTTCACTTACTTTTGTATAATACTTTATGGCTAAACAGCTATTTTTATAGCCAGATGAGGACATAACTCATCCTTTGAGGAGTCTTGGAGAATTGGCAAAGAATTTCTGGTAAAACTTCAGATGGCAAGTCTTATTTCTCATCTGCTTAGACACTGTGCATCTTGAATTTTCAGGCATCTGAAATGATGGATTACCTCATACTTATTGGACCTGCTGTTTGGGCTTGAGCTATGTCTAATTTGAATAAACAATGAATCCCAAAAAATGTTTTTACATTATTTTTTACAAAAATTTTTTGCCAAAAGAAGGCAACAACCCAAATACTACTACACCGAATTGCAATATATGAATACATGAATTGGTTTTGAAAGCAGTACCATTTCATATTCTTCATTCTTTTACATCTTATTTTAACTTTTTGTTTTCTTTTCCGTAATGCAAAAAAACCCCCAGAACTGGATGAATATTGAACAACAGTATTCATGAACATTCACAGGAATTTGAAATGACTGTTTGATCTCTCCATATCAAGGCCCCTTGTTATCTGCTGCTCCTGTGGTTTCAGACAGAAAGTTTTTTGTTCCCGAGGAGGTTTGAGGAATGGCTGATTTGTGTGAATACCCGTATTTGCATGCGAACGAGGCTATTGCTTTACAAACAAGAGCGTTCATTATTCCTCTGTTTAAAAGGATACACTAACCCAATTAGTGAGCTGGAAGAATATCCCGTGATTTAGCTAACCAATAAAATGCTCCAAGTAGGAGGCAGTGAATACTTAAACTGTGCAGTATCTCAACCCCCATGTTGGCATTTCCAAAACCTTTGAAAGTTGAACCTTCTCTTTAGGAAAATAAGAACAATTGCACTCTTCACCCCTCCCATGTGTTATTAAAAGCATACCAAAGAGAACAGCCGCTCAGAGAAGTCTGTGTGTTTCAGATGCTTCCCCTCCTTCCAAAACATGCTTTGGACAGTGTAGAAAGCAACTTAATGTTGATGCTTAAAAGCAACGTAGCTAACTGTTCTTGAAACAAAGAGTGGCATCACACCTCTACAGCCACCACTTCAAGCTTTCTGCAGATTCAGGCAGGTAACTGTTATACTTGAGTAACATTTTTGGGTAGTTTGTAAAAGAAAAGCTAAAGGACTGAGAGTGTACGTCTGCCAATTTCCTCATGTTCTGATTATAGTCAAATGAAGTCCAACTTTTCTGATGCTGACAAAAATTAGTCTACTCACTTAACTTGTGCAAATGCTAATTTCAGAGAGTAGATACATTAAAAAAAAAAAAAAAAGCAAAAAAAAAAAGCCAAGAAGAATCAACAGGCTCAAGAGGCATTTCACATTTTCGAGACTCAAAGCCTATTCGTAAATGATTCTCACACAGAAAATAGGTATTATTCACTGAGGGTGAATAATCCATCCATCTGTGCTAAATAGCATCAGAAAAAAAAAAGTTCTTAAGTTATTTCTGCCTAAGTTGTATTACATATAAGGAGGTTTATGTGATTTAGGTAAGATCTGGAAAAGTATCAAAACTTCTGAATTTATACTCAAGTTTCCACACCTCTGGGTTCAGGGTAAAAGGGAAGATTTACAGAGCCTGGCAGAAAATGAAAAAGCTTCCTAATAATCATCAGTACTCCCAACCCTTTCCACAGCTGCTATTTACCTCCACCTCCTCTTCTTTTTCTTTTCTATTTTGTGTTGTGGTTGGTTGTTTTTTTTTTTTTTTTTTTTTTTTTTTTTTTTTTTTTTTTTTTTTTTTTTTTTTTTTTTTTTTTTTTTTTTTTTTTTTTTTTTTTTTTTTTTTTTTTTTTTTTTTTTTTTTTTTTTTTTTACTCTGGGGGTTTATTTTTTCCTCCTCCTCCTCCTCCTAACCCCTAGGATATTTAATTAATTTTCTAAATTATCCTCTTTTTATCTTAGCTTCTTTAATAACTGTTACTTCTTTACCACACACTATTCACTTTATCTTATCATGTGGCTTCTTACATCTACTCTGCAGATGCATTTTCAGGGCTCTCTGCATCTCTGCATCAGCACCTCATCTTTCATCACCCCACCTCTTTGTTCCTCTTTATAGTGCCTCCTCTTCATACCTTGTTTCTGCAGCTGAAACTATGACATTTCCACACTGTTCCCTGGGCCTAGGAGAAAAGCAAATAGAAAACAGTTGAATTCCAGGAGATGATGTTGGCAGGAGAAGGTATACAGGCACTGTATTAAAGCACTGGTAAAACAAGACCTCCGTGTTAGCTATAGAAATACAACACGTAGGCCTCATTTAAGATAGGATTATACTCTGTCTCTGGAATTTGAACTTTTGATTTTTTGGCATTGACTTCTATCTTTGACCAGTATTTGCCTTGGGTTTAAATCAGAGAAACTTCATGTATCTTATCTTACTTTGATGACAAAATGACCTACCTTAACATGGTGAAAAATTCAATGCCTGGTAGAAAATTTTCCTGATTTTAGAAGCTACCTACCAAAATCTGAGGACTAGCTGCAAGACCACATAGCTCAGAGAAACAGAGGAAAAGTATCTCTAAGTTTGTTTAACAGAGGACAAAAAAATAGTGGAGGTTCCATGTATCATTGTGTTGCTGGGTTCTGTGATGTTGACCCCAGAAGTCCCTCTTGACTTGCTTTCTTTCACAGCCCATGATATGATCACTCAGTTGTCCTGAAACATCCCTGATTGCTTGCAGCCAAATGACATAACTTGGAATTAAGGTTGAATACCCTTCATAGGACAAACAGAAAAGGATGGCTATTAGGAAGCAAATAATCTGATCTCTCCTCTTCCGTGTGGTCTCTTATCTTCTCTCTTTATTCTTTTTTAAAATAGTCAGAGCTCATAAGCACAGTATATTTTCTTTAAATGACTTAACACTGTTTGCATGTATTCCACAATTCCTTCTTCGTCTGACTAGTTTTAGGTTCTCGGCTGAAATAATGTACCTGCATAATTTTCAGGTCAGTCTTGTCTTTCAGATGGCTTTACTTAATAAACTTAATAAACTTAATAAACTTAATAAACCGAGCCAACAGAGGTACCACAGACATGGTATTTGTTCTCAGACAACTGCAAGAGAAGTGTCAGGAACAGAACAAAGGGCTCTATGTTACCTTTGTTGATCTCACCAAGGCTTTCAATACTGTGAGCAGAAAAGGTCTGTGGCAGATTTTGGAAGGTTTAGGATGTCCTCCCAAGTTCCTCAAAATGATCATCTCGCTTCATGAGGACCAGCGCGGTCAAGTCAGATATGGGGATGCACTTTCTGAGCCCTTTCCTATAGCCAATGGTGTGCAGCAAGGCTGCGTTCTCGCACCAACCTTATTCACGATCTTCTTCAGCATGATGCTCCAAAGGGCCACGGCAGACCTCGATTTTGAAAACGGTGTCTACATTCGATATCGTACTGATGGGAGCCTTTTCATCCTAAGGCAACTGAAGGCCCACACTAAGACCTTAAATCATCTTGTCCCTCAGCATCAGGGCTTCTGCAATAAAGTGGTTCTTATAAAGCAAGTGGAGGTTTTTGGCTGAAGACGAATTGCATTCCCCTTCTAAAGAGAATGAAGATGTACAAGAAACAGAATCATAGCTGAAATGAATTAGCAAGTTGTATTATTTTGGTCTTAAAAAAATGGTCAAAATAGGAACAACAGAAATTCCCCAAGTATTAGCTTGAATGAAATCTCCATGTCAGCTTTAAATCAGGCAACCATCAAGTTATGGAGGACATTACTAAAGTAGTTCAGAAATCCCCAACATTTAGTTCTGTTTACACAAACCTAAATGTTCCATTTCCTTAGCTGGAAAGACACCCAAAATGACCAACTCCCTCCTCTTTGATTTATGATCATATGGAGATAGAGAGTTGTCCTGGTTTCAACGGGGATAGAGATAATTTTCTTCTCAATAGCTGGTACAGTCCTATGTTTTGTATTTAGGATGAGAATGACATTGATAACACAGGAATGTTTTAGCTGCTGCTGTGCAACACTTGCACAGAGTCAAGGCTTTCTTTGCCTCTCTACCCATCACCAGCAAATAGCTGGGGTTGTACAAGCAGTTGGAAGGGGACACAGCCAAGACAGTTGACCTCAACTGACTACAGGGATATCCCATACCATATGGCATCATGACAAACAACAAAACTAGAGGGGACTGCCTGGGAGGTGGCAGCCCACTGCTTGGCTGGGCTGGGCATTGGATCAGAGCAGTTGCCTTGTACATCACTTGCTTCTTTTATCCTAACAATTATTTCCCTTCCTTTTCTTAATCTCAACCCACAAGTTTTACCTTTTTTCTGATTCTCTTCCCCATCCCACTGTGGGTTGTGAGCAAACAGCTCTGTGGTGTTTAGCTGCCTGATGGGTTAAACCATAACAGGGATATAAGAGCAAGTCCTAGTAGTCCTTTTGAAACAGCCCTTTTCACTTCATTTCAGTTCACTTACAGCATAACTGGGCACTGCTCCTGACTGAAACCTTAGGGGATTTCTGAAACACTAATAAGTAACTTAATTAACAACAATGAACATTCTCTGAACATTCAGAACTGAAGCATAATGCTAATTTCAACAAAAGAAATTAAATACAGCACTCAATGAAATACTAGCTTTGCTGGCACTATGTTAATAGCAAAACTACTGGTGATGCCGGTGTAGGCAGGACTTTACCCATTTTTCTAATACAGCAAGTTTTCTAATGTTAGTTTAGCTTGGGCAAAAATACTCTAGAAGTTAGAGTTGTCATTAGTACCTGGAAGGTGACCCTAATAGGTGTAGAAGCCTTACTGAGGTCCTTGGAATGTGGATGTTGATGACTTGGTCAAGGGTGATTACATTTTGAATCCATGTCCATAACCCCGAATAAGTACTTTTTAAACAACTGTAACAAAAAGAGCTTAAAGCAATTTACAGCAACAGCAAAAGACTCCACTGGGGAACAGCATGACATCTATCCGCTTTCTGCCACCATTCCCACAGGGCCAACTTGAAATGCCTTGGGGGAAGGACAAGCTATTTTGGCTATGCCAGCTGTTCTCTGTAGCATCATTATTCACTGGTACAGCCAAGAGTACTTCTGAAAATGCTCTAACTTGCACAAGGAATTGATTTGTATGTAGGAGCTTTCAAGACCAGAGAAGTGGGGGGTTGTAGGGGACTGATGGAAAAGTCGTCACTCTAAGGGTCACTGAACGTTTCTCTGACACTGCAGGAGTCTAGTCTTTAATGTAACACTGAAAATTGGATGAAGCATTTTATTTCCACTCCCTTGTATCAATCATTCTTATTTCCTGTGCAAACACAGACATTTCTGTCATTAGGCTAAAAATAAAACCTTTTGAGAACTCAAGCAACTGGTCTGTCTAGTTATTTTCATGCAATGTTTTTTCTGGTAGTAGCAATAACAGGATGTGCTAACCATTTCTCAGTGTAATAATCTGTTTAGTCACTGATATAAACAACTTGCCCTTTGACCTTATAATTTATTCACAACAGGCCTAATACAAGACAGCTTAAGTAACAAAAATATTAATAAATAATTTGCAATTATAGACATTCTCTTTCCTATGTTAAAATAAGTGTAATAATGTCACAAATAAAATCGTGTGGAGATAGGTGTCTTGCACAAAGCTGACCAAGATAATATTTTTGTCACTGTTGCCTTTCCAAATAAATTTCACCTAAAAACCATAGCATGGTTATGGTGCTTTCTCCAGTGCATGAGCCTAGGGAGTCTAAAGTGTTGTGCAAAAGACATGTCCACGTTTGGGGTAAGTAAATACTTTGCAAATTGGTCATGCTAATAACTAGAATGTATGCACATGGAGGAGAATTAAAAGAGTTTGTAAGATGTTGAGCGTCCACTGTCATTTCCCTCATCCCTCCCTTATTTCCTCTTTATTCAACAAACTCTCATCAAGCCTTTCACTGCCCTCCTCCCCTGCTGACTTAAGGAAGTGTTTTTGAATGGTGTTCTCTGAGTTAATTTTAGGGTTTAGGTCTGAACGGCCCGTGTTTCTGTTTCCATCCTGATCAGGAAATACAAAGCCACAGTTCGTATTCATGCTCAGGTTTGCAAAGAACCATTTCCCCAGCAATTATTTTAAATCTTGTTCTTCTGGGAGGAAAAAGCCCTTCCAGTTTGAAATCAAGCCAAATTAGTTTCCTCTTCCTGAAGAATTTCTTGTGTTTCTAGAAAAAAAAGTGCTGAAAGTCAGGAAAACATTAATCTGCATGTAGACATATATGGATGCTCATGTTTTGTTGAAAAAAATAATGAGACTGCAAATAAAGTTTCTGAACCTTGTCTCATATACATTAGATTCACAAGGGGAATTTTAGTTCTACTGGAAAACTTTTCCCTGAATTGTAGGAATGTATTTAGAGGAACTCATTACAATAATGAGTTTTGTAACATAGAGTGGGACTGTAAAGAACTGCCACTTTACTTGTCTAGTCCACTCATCCTGTGGGCTGAGTATTCACTGCATTTTTAAGGGTCGTGCCTTTTATATTATACTCAGGGAGTTGTAGTTAGACTATTTAAAGCAGAAATTGATGTCTAGTGGGAGACTGGGTATCAGACCATGTTTTATGTGGTACAAACCAAAGGCTCGTAAGAATTTCTTTTTCACGTGCATTGCTTCTGTGCTAAACGCATTAACAAACTGTGGTGAAATATTCATCATTTACAAATAAACATTACAAATAGTCCCACAGAATATATAAGGGAAGACTGAAATTACAGCCAGAAGTAGGGTTTTGCATCCCACTAGCTCAGTGCAGATACAGCCAAAGAGGGATCTTGTTAGAGCTGCAGCCCTGGAAGCCCACGTCAGTGTGCATGAGTCAACACCTATAAGCTGGCTAACAAATGCCAGAGCATGCTCACCTGATCCCCGTAATTTTACCAAGCCAGAGGGAGAAAAATCTGGATACAACTTCAGTCTGGGAATGAAACACCTTAGCTTTGATTCTTTGTGCTCACACCAACTCCATGACTGTTATTTTCTGGGACATGCTAACTTCAGTGGAGTTGACTGAGCACATAATTTGTGGAAAATCAGGCCTGCTGCTCCCATGAGAGTTGGAATAGATGACTAACCTTCTATAGCCTATACCACTTGAGGTAACAATTTATGGAATATGGGATATGAGAGATTTATTTGGAAACCATATGGAAATATTTATGTGTTGTGTTGGTGGCTCTGGGATTATTGTAACAAAATATGATATTCCATATTTGTTGGCTGTATGGTGTTGAAGTGGAGGGTTCACCTTTCTATGGATTCATTCAAAAGTGTTCAGAGGTTTCTTTACATGACTAGAGTGTGCCAGGGACCAAAAAATTTACAAGAGAAATGGATTTTCACACAGCTCAGTTGAAAAGGCTGGCTTTCATGAAACGAGAAAACAACAAAGTAAAGACTTTGCCTGGAGCACATGATATGAAATGGCTTGATCATTTCAGTCATTGTTGTCATGTCCTACTAAAGTAATTTTTTGAGGAACCACTTGTTAAGTGGTAATTCTGGTAAAAAGTTGTCGTATGTCCATGTAGTCTCTTTCCTTTACTGTGTTAGAAGCACTAGACAGGTGTGATTTGATGCCAGATTAGATCTGACTATCTGATGTCACTCTGACTGGTCAGCTTGAGGAGTGATTAAGCACTGCTGGAAGAACTCAAGGAAGAATCCAGTCTATGGTCTCACCCAGAGCCGTTGGAAGTACCCAGTGAAAAGTTAGTTCCCTTTCCCATGAGTTGGCATCACACACCTCTCTACTGCTTCATCTGCTTGGGTTTCTATGCACCATACCACACAAGTTCCTGCGTGAAACCTCACAGTAGCTTTGCCTGTAGGTAAAAGCAATGTTAGTTTTCCTTGTACAGATTGCAGCTGAATTCACTGCAGAAATTAAATAAAGAATGATGATCTGTGAGGCTGCTTCTGTTCTTTGAGCACCTGTAAAAGATGATTAATTGTTCCCCACAGAAATATTTTTAAAAAATGTTTTCTCACCTTCCTTTTTCCGCCTGTCTCCTCTGAGACTATATCTGAACTTAGAATTTGCCACAAAATGTAGGTGGTGGAAATGCCTTACCTACTGCCACACAACTGCATTTTTTGGAAGAGAAAATTGGAAAAGAACTTAGATTGTAAAGTAAAATGTACAGACCTATATCATAAACCGTATCAGACATTATCTCTCTAGATTTTTCCTTTATCTTTAATATTACAGAAATGAATCTAATCAGATAATATTCTTAAGTACCTTTAATGAGCACAGGAGACAGAAGGGTCAGTCTGGACAGTGTTGCCAAAATTTCAGCTGCATGGAGCCCTGAGACCACAGGGGCCTAATTTTCCCTTGAATAAAAGGAAAAGTTAGTGTGATATTTCCTGAGGGTAGTGTACATGTTGATGCATGCTAAGGAGCCCTTTGGTAATAGTATAATAGTCTTCTAGGATAACAGATTAGAAAGGTGTTGATTGTTGTTGATGGCCCTAGGCCAATGAGGACTACATGATCAGCATCCCCAGTGAACCTGTACCTTGCACTTCAGCTCTAAAGTACCTGTCTTCTGCTGAAAATTCAGAATAAAGAGGAGGATACTAAAAATAGCAAAAAACTGAGGATCATAAAAGGAGAGGATCAAGAAAAAGGGGAAATGAGACTTACGAATGAATACTGCTTCCTCAAACAATCTAGGTTACTTGGCCATATCTGTAGTGAGCAGCTGATATTCAGATCTGAGTCTTTCCTGTCAGGGGACTCCATGGAACAAGTCTAGGTCCTGCTGCTCTAGCAAAAAACATAAAAGCAACTCCAAAATCCTAAAAAGCAGGGAGCTGGTTGTGACCTGGAACAGTGACTCATAAGAGAGGAGGGTACCAATGCTTAGGCAGCATGTTGGGCACATCAGCTGGTCAAGGAATTTGTTGGCATTGCACTTCAGCTGATGCAGATACTTGGCCTTTAAAATTTGATGGAGGTGCTGTAACACTTAATGTATGCTGCAGCTCCAAAATCCCTGGAATCTGCCTTTTTTTCCTGCAAATAACAGCACTTACCCTAAAAGTGGATAAAAGATTCTGTTTTATGAAAATAAGAATTTCCGACACATAGCAATCTGGGGACAACTCCAAGGATGCTATGCTTAGGGAATGAGATTCCTGAGGAGGCTACTAGAGCTAATACAACCGTCTGGGGAAGTATTCAAAACATGTGTCCTAAAATAAACATGTCCTGCTCACACACAACCTTTTCTATAGCTACAGTTCTTTCACAGGAATGCTGTCTTCTAGGTTTAAGCCCTGAAGACTTAAACAAATTGTATTTGTGTTAGGGTGGGCTTTTTGTTTGTTGTTTGTTTGTCTTTCCTTTTTCTTTCCTGTTTTCCACAGTTTTTCAAGAGCATTGTCTTTGGTCTTACCTTGCATTTTTATAGCAGAAGCCAGGTGATGTCTATTAATTGTTAACTGGTCACAAATGAACATGACCTATTAATTTTCTGGGGCTTGCATGGGCTTCCTACTACTAGAAGGAACAAGCTGGCTTTTACAAGGTTGTTTCCATCTTTATCATGTGTTTGGCTGATTATGACTATATGCTGTAAATATGGTAGGCATATGTGCTTATTTCCCCTATGAGTCATGGAAGAACACATGTGCACACTGAATGTGCTGCTATTGGCAATTTTTATGCAAGTGTTTTATTTTCTTTATTAGGACAAGATATATGTTATACTCAACTACATTACACAGGCATTTATCTATGTACAGATGTCTGTCTCTGGGTATTTGAATTTTTTTTCAAACTTTTTTGGTAGATCCCTATTTTGTATGGGACACACTTTAATTCTAAGCCAAAGCATACAATCCTTCAAATGTTACTTAAAAGAATCAATGATTCTTGTTTCTCTAGTGATGCTGACTTTACAATTCTTCATTAAATAGATTAATGCATTTCCATCACAATGTTATTCTTACTTTATTGCAAAATAAATTGAGTCTATCTTTTCTGAAAATTGCATAAACCGATAAAGGAAAATCAAACTTAGACTTTATGTTTCTTTCATACTGAAAGAAAAGTACCTTGTTAAGATCTGTAATAAATATTAAATATACAAATGCTTCTACTGTAAGAGGAGCTCTAGGAAGTCTCTTTCTTTTAGAGAAATCAAGTTTCTCTAAGCCATAGAAGGCTCCAAGACTGAGTGACTACAAAATCCAGTTATTTCAACTGAATTGCAGCTCTCAGGGTTTGACTTCAACTGTGACTGCATGTTACAAATCATATGGTATGCACAATGGAAGCAAAAAAAGTAATCAGTAACCTTAGAGAAGTTAATTTCTATGAGCAAGTTGGTGTTAATAGTGCTACCTAAATTAACTTTCTGAGTGCTGCCCTTCACAGCTATAAAAAAAAAATTAGTTAAAAAAAAAAAAACCAAAACAAAACATCACAAACCAAACAAACAACTAACATTCCCAGAAAAATGTCAATATAAACTCCCCTTATTAACCTGGCCATCACTAACATTTCCTCTCTGGGTCTCTTTGGCTCTAACCCACTAGAGAATGGTTCCCACTGTAATCAGCAGCAGTGAGGAATTAAGCCACAATGAGTCAGGTGAGCTTCAGCAGGGTTCTAAGCATTTATAAAAGGTCACCAGAATTGCTAATGCTTAATCCAACCACATTAGTAAGGAAGGAAGAATATTTTGAAGGAAAGCACTAAAATATTAAAAAAAAAACCCTGACAAGAATAGTAATATTCATGAAGGGAAAATATCTGTTTACTCATTATGTAATTCTGTGGCTGAAAATCTGTGATAGAAAATATCCTTTTTTCCTAAACATAATCCGTGTTTGATTCTGTTATTCATTTGAATTAGTCTCAGCAAGTCTCGGGGTTTTTTTTCCCCCTTGCTTTCAAAATTGATAAAAGAAGTTTTATTTGTGAAAAGCAGATGTTGGGATTAATCGTTCCATTTAACTGATTGGATATTTAAGGTTTCATATAAGCTAATCTGCAAAGACAATTTTATCTGTGAAGTTTCCTTATGTAAAATACCTCTTGCACTTTTGTTAACAGTTGTCAGATAAAGGAGGGTAGTTTCTTACCCATGATGTTTATAAAATACTAATTCTGCCCTCTCATTTTATATAACATTTCATTTGTATTTACTTAGTACATAGTTTTATGCATTTATAATAATAAGTAGAAATAAATAAAACAGATAAGGAACTTTTTATTCTATAATTTATTCTATAAATTATGCAGAAATGGACCAAACAAGTGAAATGAAAATATTTACTGTTGAACAGACTTTTAATTTTTTTGTTTAACTTATGAACAACATAAAGAAAAGTAGAAAGGGGAAAGAGAATTGGAAAGGTAATTGGAAGACAAAGTGATTTCTTAGGTCAGATTTTTGTCATATATATAAAATGTAATTTGAGAAACGCAGAGGCTTAAACCAGCTTGAATTACAGGACTCTCCCTCTTTTTGCTGAGCCCTGTGTATTTAAGAGACTTGCTGGCTTTTTACGGTGTCTAGAAGTTGTTAAATGAGTTTAAAAAACTGTAAAAACCTTCCACCAAACTATCTTGCTTATTTGCAAGGCTCAAGGAAGGATTTTGTTTGTTTATTATTTTGAGAGATGGATTGAAAGATTTTGAAAGGCAGTCAGAAGGGTTTGGAGTACTGAGGAGATCCTTGATAACTGATAGTTCAAGAAATTGCTTCATCAAACAGGGAGGGCAGGCATCTCTTCACTCCTTTGAACCTTCAGTGTTGATAACGAGGTTTTAAAAGTTGTTATTTGTAGGGAAATTGTTTTTTTTTATGTATCTGATTTATAGGTAGGGGATTTTCAGTATGGGGCACATAATAGTAAATGACTGAGTCTTCATTTGAACAAAGGACTAATATCAAATTAATTAAGATCCACCTTTCAGCAATTTTGTTCACAAATCCAGTGGAAAAAAAATAATCTCTGAAGTCACTTAGAAAACTGTCAGTAGTAGATTGCATGTGTATGTGTGAAACCAGCAGACTATTCACTGGAACTTTGTAATAAATGATCAAATATTTTGAAAAATCTTGTAAGTAGCAATCCAAGTACAAATGGAGAAAAGGATGGTATGTCCATATTTCACCAGCAAGGCAGATTGTGACTTTACAGAGAGACTTTAAGATGTTTCAAGTTCTAAGTTTTTTCTTGGATGAAGCAAATGACTGGATCCTGCAATGCTTCACTGAAGTCTGCTTTTGTCAAACAGAGTAGAAACAAGAGAAGGCTGAACTCTCTCATTGCTTACAGAAAGTTTTATATTTTCTAGGATTATATATTTGGAACACCTTATATAACAGGCCAGGCACTAACATTATGAAGTCACCAAGTATACATGTATAGTGCTTCTAGCCAACAGCAAGAGGTGGACTAAAGATTTTTTGGAGACCAAATCAGCACCTGAAAATTGATCTCTCCCTCTGTCACTCCTTTTCCCTCCTAGAAAATGGCAGATGGTCTGATGGAGACAGAAACTCCCAAACAAACTGCTGTTATCTCATAGAAATAACTGGAAAAGATAAAATTTTCTCTAGTAACTTACAAACCTAACATACTTCAGTCACTTAGTCACTTACTTCTTCCATCACACTCTTATCTCTGTTTTATTGTGCTTTATCTTTTTCACAAGCCATTCTGGGTGTAAGTCCGTAACATATTTACATTGGGCTAGTTTAAGAAGATAATTCTTTTTCTGCAAATACCTGATAGTGCCACTTGTCCTTCTATGTGACAATACTTATAAAATTTTGTTTTTCCTTAGAAGATCATGCTAAATAGATCCATAAAATTTAAGCTGATGCCTTCTCATCCACTTGCTGTACCTATGTATTTCATCTACAAGGCAAGTAGAAACTGGGATGTGAATAGCAAAGCAGAATTTGACCTTCATTTTTTTGAGTATGACCTAGAGGAGAATTTTTCATCTCTGCACTAAAAACATATAAAAATGTAAACTGGAATTGGTGCTATTGATTTGGTTCTGGTATTCGTTTATTTGCACACCTACTACAGTATCCATGACTTTTGGGATTTTCAGAACAGGTGCATGTTTTTTGCTTAAAGAGGTGAGTATGAGAGAACTGCAGTGAGCTGTGCTCATTTCCATTATGCTTAGAGGCCTTTGGTGTCACTGAGGTTAAACTGAGAGGTCCCAGTTAAAGCACCTATCTGTTAAACTTTGCATGACACCAAATGTATTACTCAGCCTGTGAGAAAACCAAAAATTGATTCTAGGAGGGAAAGAACCTCAGAGTTCAAAGGGAATAACCAATGCCAAGACAAGGAGAAAAGTAGGTATGTAGCTGGTGGCAGTACAGGTAAGAAAGGGTCTTGAATTGATCTGGGTAAAACAATTTTGAGGAAATAACAGTGCCTTTTACAGATAACAGTACAGAAATAATGTCTTTGAGGATAGACTGCTTCCGGGGTAATGACTGAAGGGAAAGCCTGCCTCAAAGATGTGGAAGCCCTTTTGTTTTTCAAGAAGAGTGTGATCTTTCAAACCACTGCTCTGATGAGTTGGGAAGGACTGACTGGTGAGATTGACTTTACTGGCCCTTGGTGAACTCCCACTCCAGGGTTCAGCGGTGAATCTTCCTTCACTATCTCAAGGGTATACCTAATTTACACAATTTATCTCCTTCTGTACAACTTCCACTGGAGTCAATCGGAGCTGTGTGCCTGAAGTCAAGGGCAGAATTTGGCTCAGAGAGAGTATAACAGCTTCAGTGCTTTGCCAAATGAAATACATTTGGAGTCTGACATGCACAGTTGGATGCAGTAAGTAAAAAATCAGTTTTACTGGATACAAGGCTTCACTGAGTAGTGCTATTTCCCTCTTATCATTGTTAAAAGATGTGCTTTATAAGAAAAACTGTGGTAGATCAGACCAGAGACTTATCTTACCTACTGTTCATGGAATGATACTTTATGTAGCTCCTTAGTTTCCAGTGCTTTGTGGCTAAAGACTTTCTCTGTGAGAGGCTGCATTTTTTATTTAGCTCTGCATCAGTTATAATAAAAGTTGTGCTAAGCTTAATTGATTTCTTTGTCACAGTTCTTTTAACTCATTCCAAATAATTTTCCCAAATTCATCAGCACTAGCAACACCGTTGACTGATTAAAATCTATACCTCATTTAAAACAGACATTCAGCTTATCTAGTCACTGCTGAACAAGTATTTTACTGCTAAGTCCCAGTATCTTAGCTCACCAGTGTCAGGAACATGGATTCTAATGTGGCTTTTTCTTGTGAGGTTATTCTCATAAAAAGCTGTTCTGAACTGTTAAATGACTGCCTTGTGGAAATAACCTTTTAAGTGTAGGTAATTCTCATGGGATCATCTCTTCTCGTAGTTACAAATTTTAATTGAACAAAATTGTACATATGGGTCAGAACTCAGCTATTCACAGATTTTTACATTCTACAGGAGTCTTCCATGGGAACCATTAGTTGCGGCTGTTTGTTCTTCCCTAAAAACACAGTGGCCTACTGCTATTTCCCTAAATAAGTATCTGTAGAAAAAAATACAATGCTTTTCAATGTTAACTACATATCCCTGAAGTGATCTGGGTTTGTTTCTGGGTTGGATTTTTTTGAAGCTTTGGCTGTGTTTTGATTTTCACTGTGAGGCTTCCTATTCTTTTCCTTCATAGTTTTTATCTTTGCTTTAAAATTTATAGTTCTGTCCTCTGATGAGAAAATCCAAATGAGCAAATCCATTCACTAGAAATTATTTTCACTGAAATCACCGATTCGTTCAAACTCCTTAAAACAGCCAGTCTGCACATCAGTAAGGAATCTGGTCTCTCTGACCCAGCAGAGTTCAAGATTTCTGTTGATTGTTTCCTTTAAAGCAACAAGGCAAACCCCCTTGTTTTTTAATTATGTGGTAGTTTACAATACTTATGTGCAGTGCAACATATGAGGCCAGATTATTTTTCTTTAAAATTATGTCAGGACTTGGTGCAATGTTACCAGGAAGCACTTCTTTTCTAGCTAGATGTTTCAAGGATGGAACTGTCAAAAATTTCAGAGATGCAAAAGACATTGCTATAAAAAAACCAAGGTGAAAATGTTTTGGTTAAAACAATGGAAGATATTTGGGATTCTTTTCCCCCTCAGCATGTGGATTTTAATAACTGTTTGTTGTTAATTACAGAACATACTGCACCTTCTAATAAACACATCAGAGGAGAATCAAGTTAATTTGTTATATTCCCCTTTGGATATGGTTCCCATATACACAATATTTAGACTAAATCCTGCAACTACTTTTTTTTTTAAATCAATATCTTAGGGAGGCAGGCTCTCAGAAATCTGAACTACTGGGGGGAGTGGAGACTGAATCACTGATTATGCTCATAAACTAAAATACCACACTATATAAGTCTGTGAAGTTAAGTGCCTTGAACAGACCAAAGATGCCTAACTCATATGCATTTCTTTGAACAATTAAATCTTAGTATTTGATGCTGAAAGCCTGCCTTTATGTGAGAAGGTTTGCAGAGCTTGGAAGAAGGAGAGAAGCACCTGTAAGATTAGAACATTATTTAAGATAATGTCTATGAGGAGGATCCTAGGAGGATCTGAAAATATTGTATGCAGCATCTGAAATATTTCCATATAAGATTATATTATATGTTGTACAACTATTAGTTAGATTGGCCACAGCTGGTACTTTACAACATGGACATGTAATAAAGGGAAAGGTACCTATATGGAATAGAAATGAAATAATCAAAAGCCTGTGTTCGAATAATTTAACAGCACAAAGTTATTGCAATCCAAGAATATTTTAATTAATCAGAACCAATAAAAACCCCTTAAGTAAAATATAATTAATTTTATATAAGTTTCAAGGGTTCTTAATAGAATAAATCTCTTGTGTGAAATATTTAGGTAATGACTATCATAAAGGAGACTGCTTTAAAGTGTAATAATATGTTCTGAAAGAGTGTGCTTTTTATTGTGCCTAAGACTCAGTTAGCTGTAGCTGACTTTGTATGCCAGTACTTCCACAGTACCTTCCTGCACTGTCACTGTGGTTGTCCTTAAAATATTTTATAGGATTTGTTCTCTCAGTCTTCTTTTTTCCTTTTTTTTTCTTTTTCATTTCTTAACATGCTGAATACATCAGAAACAGGCTGAACTGATGAAAAAAATCTGAGATAAAATCTAAGATAGACATCTAAGAGCCTTTTACTTTTGTAAATTTTACCCATGGCCACCCACAGAACGGCGTTGGTTTTTTTGGTGTGGTGGTTTTTTTTTAAAAATTTTTAAAAGAAATTATTTATTCTTATTTCTATCTTCTGTCGTATTTCCAAATTTATGACTGTCTGGAATACAAGAATTCCCATTGGTGAGTAAAGTTAGGGAGTATCTGCTAAGCTTTCATATGTTCATTTTCCATTTATATATTCATATTTCCATTTATTAATGAACATGTATGATGTGAGAACATTAAGATCCTCTGCCATGCATTATGGGTACATACTTTCATTTAAAATGATTTGTTAAAAATAACATGAAGTTCATTATGTTCAATAGTTAGCCATTAACTATGGCTAACTCTTCTCATTAATTTTGAAAATGCATGCAGTTTATATTGGTATTGAATACAGCCTAGTTCATGGAAAAGTCTGATTGCACAGTGAAGGAGCAGATTGTCTTTGCCTTGAGGAGCTTGTCACCTGAAAATACAAAAGATATGTAGGGTGAGGGCGTATACCAGAAATGAAGGGCTCACCACACAGGAGGAGAGTGGAGATGAGAAAGGTTGAGTCACAGGGGAGGAATGAGCAACAGCCTGTCAGGAAACACCCTGTGAGTTCCAAACATTTTTATTTTGTTTGATACGGGTTTGGGTAGGTGGAGATCAGTTAAATGGGAAAAAGAAAAGACAGGGAAAGGGAGGCAAGGGCATTTCAGGATGTGGAGAGGAGAGGAGGGAGCAGGCATGTGATGAAGCTGAGGGTAGAGAAAGGGAGAAGTGTGGGGGCGAGATGAGTTGCAACAATCAGCAGTGAGAATGGATAATTAAAAATCATGAGTGTCTGTCAGACGTTAAGCCTATTTTACCTTTGCTATGTCAGCTTCATTGTCAGACTGGATCCTCCCTGTAGTCTCTTCCTCATTCCAGGCTGCTCCTGTCATTGTTTAACACAGTTGTGCATGAACTGTGCATGCAGACTGAAGCCATAAAATTATACAGTGCACTTAATTGAAAGATTGAAAAATTACTTTGCAGCGACAGACTACACAATGGTTGACACTTAAAGACTGATCTTAGGCAACTGTACTCAGTGAGTGTAATTTAGTGTTGTAACTTTCACATATGAAACCAATGATTTTTCCTTTGGCGGAGGGAAATTGTTCTTACACCACATTAACTTTTAGGGCTGGAAAGGGAACTTCTGCCTTTACCCATCCCTCTCAAAGATTCAGAAAGAAAATAAGATTTCTCACTTATGCTTGACATAAAAAGTCTGAATCTCAAAAATGTTCTGTATGTGTGTGTATTTCCTTAAGTCAAATGATATATTGAATTTCCTTAATATTAAAATGTTTTGCTTGTGTGCTGAGAATTTTTATTTTTGATTTCAGAAATGATAGTATATAATGGTAAATAAATATTCTATTGAGAAATCCTAGATCAACTCCAAGTCTTTCATCACTGCCACCCTTCCTTTCTCAGAGAAACAAAACACAACCAAGTTCCAATTTTATCTTTCCTCCTTGGTTGCCAAAACTTCTTTGAATAGAGAAGCTCATTTTTACTGAAAAGCTAGATTAAACTAGAAGAGTTTGAAATGCAGGGGCTCTGTGTTCCCTAATTTCTTCAATAAAATATGATGAAAGCAGCAAAGTATATCCAAACAGCATCTAAATTGTTTGAATAGTGACACATATCATGGCTGAGCTGTATAGGCTGCATGCCTGGTTATTTAAGTTCAGTTACTGGCTGCCAGAATTACACTCATGGGACCCCAACATCTTCAATCCATAATCTCATTTTCCAGTCAAAATTCAGAAAAAAATCCACCCTCAAAATACAGGAAACCCAAACAAACCATTCTCTGTATGAAGCCAAGTTTTTTTGCAATTCAATAAATTCAGACCTTCTATCCATAAGCTCAGCACTTGCATTGTCAGCACTTACTCTTTTAAGTGGAATTAGAAAAACAAAACATCAATGGAAAATCAAGCTGATTTCAATATTGTTCAACAAAGCAGGAATCAGCTGACACGGTAGGAACTTCTTATCCCATTTTCTCTGAACAGCAGGGTAGGAGCACTTCTAGTATTAAGATATTTAATTTTTTCTAAAAATTACACTGAAGACTGCAGTTTTGTGTCATTTATAAATATTTTAATTTCATAATTGTTTCCATACAATATGGAGAAGGAACCCACCAGAATTCCTGACGTATTGAATATTCTTACTACTGAAGTCTCACTTCAGCATATAGTGTCAAACTTGCATCCCTTGATCACATATGCTGAATCTCTCACAGCAGAATAAATTTTTTTATTTATTTTTCAAACAGCTTTTCTCGTGCAAGTACAGCTAATGGCACATTATTTTCAACCTCTGTGTGGTAACACTTCATGCAGACTAACACCTCTACCTAGAGCTCATTAAAGCAGCACTTACATACCTTCAATACAAAGGGAATACTTGTAGGATGAGCACTGGGTGTCTGATCTCTTTTTACACAGATTATCCTTTTTTTTCAACCCTGCTCTAGGCATTGCATGAGTGAATTTATTCCTGAAATACTGTAGTAAGAATTCTCTTCTTCTCTCATTAAACTGTCAAAAAATATATCTGAGAACCAGATACTTCACTGCAGTGTATTAGGAAATTTAGAAGATTACAATAAAAAAATGTGAATGTTCATCTTCTACCAACTTACAAATTACAGTTTCTTGTAAGCATTACTTTTTCAGCTTTTAAAAGTAAAACCTTTTCATAAATTAAAAACGTGAGTGTTAAAAATGAATACATTTACTATAAACTCTAATTCTGTATCTGATTTAACGAGATGTGATCATATTGTCAAAAATCCTCCTATCTTTTTTAACACAAAAGTGCTACCTTAGAAGATGTAACTTCGAACATCTCTGGTTTGCTTTTACTTTCCTTTTCCGTTCATAGCTTTACAAAATGCAACCACGGAGTCTCAGATAGTGAAGCAGAATCTCATTTCTGTGGAATGAACAGGCATCTCATTTCAGGAGTCAGGCAACACTTAGCAGGCACATTGGGTACATCTTTTTGAAAGTCTAATTGATGACATCAGGCTTGGATCACAAATAGTTAGATGCTTACTTTCATTAAGGCCTTACTCTACTGCCATTAAATAAATAAATAATTACAGATGTTGTTGATGATATAAATACCTAAATAAATTGAAGTCTTTATTTTTTCTGGATCTGCATTTTACATACAGATCCTTGAATGAAGAGTCCTGATGGGACGAGGTTGGCACACAGAGGCAGCTAGAGAAGAAGATACAATTCCTTTGCAGGTGCAAACAGTTAAGTAACTGCAGCAGCGTCTGTATTATCCTGACTAATTATTCTGGCTTACCTCCTGAGTTAAATAATGCTCCAAGGGAAACAAGCAGGAAACCTAAATGTCACATCCTCATGTATTTCTCAGTGAAGTGAAAGCTCAGTCCATACTTAGACCCACAGGCTTGCCTGACTGCTATAATAGGACTCCTTTCTAACATTTCTGAGAGAAATCAAGCTCCATCCTGGTGATGGAAAGCATCACGAAGGAGAACACCGAACAATGCTTAAGTCATTCGCAGTTCTACGTTTCGATACACATTATAATTTCTGTTTGTTGTTGCAATAGTACCTTGGAGATCCATCTAAGAACTGCCAACAGCTCAAGAATCACTCTATGAGTTGTCACAGGCAGCCATAACAAAACACAACTCATACCCTAAGTACCCTACTTTTAAAAAGGATGACAAATACTGAGCAGACAACTGGGACCTGAAGGCAAGAGAGTTATGTGATCTACACATCACAAATCTGTGGCAGAGTCACGAATAGACCACTATTACAGCATGTTGACTTGTGTTAAATAATATAATTAATTTTTTTACCATTTGTGTTAGAGATACAAAGCTATGGCAACAAAAGCACAAAAGCAACTGTTGCAATGCCTATTACTTGGATGGTCATGTGTCTCCTAGAATCTACAGCTGCAGTTTGGATTAGGTCCAAAATTGGTGTTAGATACTGTACAGATGAGCATTGTAGTGTACATCTTTTTGGCATCTGAAAGGACATCAGTGAATACCTTTTTGGCACCTAAAAGAACATCAGTTGATATTTGGAACCATGAGGTGAATACTTAAGCTCTGCTTAAAAAAATTAGGAGCAAAGAGTTAAGAATTAATGTCAGTTTTCTCCTTGGGAGGATGTATCAAGTGAAAACCCTTGGGGGTCTCTCCTAGATCATGTATCTTTCAACATAGCCATAATTATCTGGACAGAGAGCAAATAACAGAAAAATGGAGCTTGCTAAGAGTCGTAAATTATTAAACACAACAAGAAAAAGAAATTTCCTCCCTGTTAGTAGTATCTCACTGAACTGACTGAATGGGCAATTGAGTAGCAAGTTAAAACCAATATAATAAAGCTGAAAGTGGTATAGGAAAGGATGACAGCAATGATTAAAGGTGTGGAATGACTTCAAAACAACCGGTAACTCAATAGACTAGGACTGTTCAGTTTAAGAAAGAAGTTGTTTAAGTGGGATATGAATTATTTCTGGAAAAAATCATTTGCACAGAAAACTTGTCTTGGAAAACAATTATTTTCTGTTTATACTAATGCAAAAACTAGGAGGAAACAAATGAAACTGGCAGGTGTTATGTTGAAAATGAACAAAAAGAGAGATTTCCTCCACGGTAGACAAGCTGTGGAACTCTGCACCTGAAGTTATTGTGGACATTGAAAGATTATCTGGGTTCAGAAAAGTGATTAGGCATGTGAAGAAAAATACCCATAATATTCCACATGCAGCTGTGGACTGTCTCAGGAAGGCTGTCTTTTGCAAGTTTATGGAGGAGGAGAAAGTCAATAAGGGAACTATAACTATATTCTAGTCTTGTACTCTAGGTACTTGCTGTTGGCCAGTTGAATATGATACTGCAAAAGGTGGATGTTTTTTCCCTACCTCTTTACAGCTTTTTTTTTATGATATTATAGGCAAAGAATGGGCACAATTGGGTCTGCCATTATAACTCATAACAGGTCACATGCTGAGTAAGAAACCATCTAAACCAGCCATAAAGCGATAAAAGCCCCATTTGACCTCAGTAGTAGCACAGTGTTTGAGTATGCAGTGGTGCTTTGACTGGAAGATGATGGACCTTAGCAGGAAACACTCATAATCAAACAGGGTCAGGCCTCAAAGCATAATTAGGTAGGAAGCTCTTATCAGATAATCTTTTGCTTTGAACAGATTGCAAAATCTAACTCAGGCAATTTGGCTGCTTTTATCTCACCAAGCAGCAAAGCAAGGACAAAGGCAGGATCAGCTCTGCGGTGGGGTTCTGGGGAGTTCATTCTTGCATCGTGTGGCTCAGAAAATGAGCTAGGTCTCACTGGAGTTGAGACTGATTTGAGATCATGCTGATTGTCCTGGAGTGGAAGTGTTGTATGAGGAGGTTTGGGAATAGGTAACACAGGCCCTTTA